>NW_020202368.1:0-7010 GCF_001531365.2 Cynara cardunculus var. scolymus
TTGAACTTGTCCATCGGTCCAATGGTTGAACTATCCATCGATCCAATGGTTGAATTCCAGACTTAGTCGATTTTGCCTTGATGTCTTCATTGGTCTTTTGCTTCTTCACCACTTGTTGTTTTTCATTACTTTTTACATTTTGCATTGTGGGGTTTAACAATCTATGACGAAATTAAAAGTAAACATTTGTGTTTGTATTCAACCTCCATGTCTACAAATTTTTATAGCCTTGTTTACTACTTCGGAACTAATAGAACCTCCGCTATATGAATATGGAACATTAACACAACATAACAACTTAACAAATAGGAAAGAAACGACTATATATAGCTCCTCTAAACATTATAACAACATGAAAATCTGCCCATCACATCAATCAGATATAGTGTTCCATGAATTTAAACTTCTTTGTGATCTCCATGCTATAAAGAATGAGGATCCATCCATAATGTTGTAAATACAATATTCACATTAATACCTCACTCCCTCACATTAATACTCATTAATACCTAAAAAAGACAACAACTAAGTTGACCATCTCTTCAATTTCTCTCTAATTTACGTGATCCTCATGGACCTTGTCAATAAAATGCACGACCACCATTGGGATTGCTTGTGAGCTGTTTTGACGGAAGGCCTCAAATCCATGGTAGCTCCCGTATTTTCTTCTTTCAAGTAATTATTATAATCTTGGTCCTAAGATTTTCATAATCCAAGTGCTTCTTTAAAGTTTCTGAACTTTTGACTGCCTGATCACTTTTTGGGTAATCTCTAGTTGGACCCATGTGCCATACTTTTTTTGGTTTTTCTTTTTGCTTCTTGTACAAGCATGGTCTTCTGCTCATATTTTGGCTCCAGGTTCCTTTTGTAGGACTTCAGTTGTGGTGCAGTTGGCGGTGATGATGGTGCAACAACGTTAGTTTCTGCAAGAGGAGGTCCAGCTGGTGTAGCGTGAAATCTCGGTGTAAAAAGTAGTGGGCTTGGCGGTCGGGGTTGATGAGGCTTTGGGGTTGGTGATGGTGGTGGGCGACCCGATATGGGGTAACCGTGACCATGGAAGGGTAGGAGCTCCTTGGTGGAAGCCATTGATAAAATACTAAAATGGAATGGTGAGTGATGTAGAAAATCTATGAGGCAACGACATCCTTATAAGGATTAGAAAAAAAAATACCATGAAAAACAAGGGAGACTGGAATTAGTTCGTGTCCCACCATTCAAAATATTGTTACACGTTATCTTATGTTGAAAGGTGTTTACATATATATGTACATGTGCTGTAATTCATTTTCAATTCATTTAATAAAAACATTATGGATAAAATATGAATCAAGTATTCTTTCTATTCATACAAGAAAGGTGTTGCCATGTGATTATTAATCAAATTACCCTATTTTTGTGATAACCAGATCCTGATTATTACCCAAGGTAATTAATGTGTGATTATTTGATAAGTGATTACGTGATATCATGATAAATTTGTTATATTTGATCATGCTAATGTGTGAAAATTATGTGCATAAATGGGTATGCAACAAATATGTGAATTTTATGCATAAGAAATATATGSATGTTATGCATGTATGTATGTGAGTATGCTTAAGTGAATGCATGTATTAAATTATGCATGTATGCATAAGTGTTTATATAGATGTACGCATAAATGTGAAGGCTGCATGAGGCAGCCGACTTTCCTAAGTAGGAAAGGGTATAAAAGGAGGGCTTAGCCTCCAGTTTACTCTTCTTGCCATTTTTGGTACCTCAAGTGAGCGATTTAAAGAAGAAGAGTGTTGACCGGATTACTTGTTTGAAGTTGGATTCAATTTGGTTTCAAAAAGAAATTCATAAGGTGAGTGGTTTATATTGTTTTAAACTCTCCATAGTTGTATAATTGATTGTAGGAACTTTGYTTTTAATTAAAAGTTTTAACTTTGAAGTGTTGTCCGGATTAGACTTAAACCGGCCAAGAGTCAGGCGGTTTAGTCTTAAAACCGGACAAGGGTTGGGTGATTTAAGCCCTAAATCGGTTAAGGCTTAAGCGATTTATCAATAAACCGCTTGATGAGTGTTGTCCGGATTGGACTTAAACCGGTCAAGGCTTAAGCGGTTTAGTCTTAAASCGGTCAAGTGTTGAACGATTTATAACATTGAACTTGTTAAACATTTAAAACGGAGTAGTATGAATACGATCATGTGGTGACCGGATTATTTTAAATCGGATAAGCTTTGAGCGATGTGTTGTCCRGATTTGTTATCCGGACAAAAGTGTTGGAATTGTTTCTAAGTGTTAAATCGGACAGACCTTGGGCGATATATTGTCCGGATTTGGTAAATCGGCCATGACTTGATCGGAGATGAAGTCCGGCCAAGTTTATGTTTACCGGATTTGTATTTATGCCTTGTGCATTTTTGATAAAATTGTTATTTTAATATAAAATGGGAATTTTGATAATTTGGAACTGATAATAATTCCATTGACTGCGGTCTGTTTGAAATTGTTTTTGTAAAATGTTTTGATGAGGAAATAAGGGTGGCATATCAAGGAGAGGTGTACCATGGGATAAGRGTGGCATATCAAGGAGAGGTGTACCATGGGATAAGRGTGGCATATCAAGGAGAGGTGTACCATGGGATAAGRGTGGCATATCAAGGAGAGGTGTACCATGGGATAAGRGTGGCATATCAAGGAGAGGTGTACCATGGGATAAGGGTGGCATATCAAGGAGAGGTGTACATTTGGATATAAGAGTGGCATTTGTGTGTGTGTTATGAAATATAACTCCTACTATTATTTCCTTTAAGATTACCGTGGTCTGGAATCTTTATTTCTTTATGACTTAAAAGTTTGGGATCTGGGTTCTTATTGGAAAACATAGTCTGGATGTTATTGAGGAGAAGATATCAGGTTTGGCCTGAAACTATAAATTAATCTTATTTGATTAGAAAAGGTTTAAAAGTGGCATTATATGAAACCTGGTTGGTTCAAAGGTATGTTATTTGAATAGCTGAATGCTTGGCTTGAAAGATGGAAAGGAATTGGTAATATGTCCCTATTTGTTCATATATTTGTGATATATATGAAAAGTTGTTTTACATAAAAGTTTTGGTGATTTTCACCCTAAAATAACATAAATAGGGTAACTCACTAGACCTTTCGGTCTAACCCTCGTTTTGTGATTTTAAATATGTATTGCAGAGGTACAGACGGTAAGGAAAGGAGAAAATGTGATATTTTCCTATATGCTTATCTGCATGAAGATTTATTGACGGCATATATAGTTTTGTTAGAAGAATCTGGTTTAGTGCAAGAACTGTATTTTGAATTTTTGGACCTTGTATTCTGTAATGATAGATTCTTGTACTAGGGGACCTATGTGGTATACAAACATGTGTTTCTTGTATATGGAATATATGTTACATGAAATATGTTGTGTGGGGTGTTACAACTTTAATATGTTCTTAACTTGAAGAAAATGTTGCTAGCAGTTATTGACATAGATTATTCATAATTATAAGGCTACTCACAACTTGATTTCGATAACGTTATCATCAACAATATTTTTGTTGTTAGAGTTTTCTATCTGTTAGGTTCGGTATTCACACGACCCCTTAACACTTTGGTTCCAAAATTCTCCAACCAAAAGCACTACATATTAAATGAATTCTCTTAAAGTATTTGATATTTAATTTTTTGTTCTCTTCAATGTAAAAAATATTAGTTGAATTTTACAATCTGTAATTTCACAAATCATGGTTGAAGTAAATTTTTTTTGTTAATAATAGTAGAGTGTTTATGTAATATATACATTTAAAAGGAAAGGATGAACTAATTGAAGTGGGGTAGTGGCTTAATTAATCACATGCACGAATCCATTAATTATAAGAAACAAAAAGAATGACTAAAATTATGCATGTGAAAAAAACAAAAAAGTTGATTTGGTTAATTCATGAACAAAACCATCAATAAACACCTTTCAAGATACAAAAACGTGCAAAAGTACTAATAATGTGGGTGGATGAATCCTCTTGGAATCTAATTCCAATCCGTCATATTTTTCATATATTCTGTTTTAGTTTACTAGTGTATATAAACATCGTCATTGCCTCTCAAATTTTCTACATCGATTGATAAACCTTTAAATCCTATCATCTAACTGCGACTTAATTGCCTAATGGCTGCGAACCGAGGAGCACCGACACGTCGACAATTGTTACGGTTACCCCACATCAGTTCCCCACCGCCATTGCCATCACAATCACCACCTCCAACACCATCCCCACCGCTTTTTACTCCAAGATTTCGAACCACACCATATGGACCTCCTTCTCAACCCACTCCAACCSCTTCACTACTGAAGTCCTATCATAGGAACCACCCAGAATACGAGCAGAAAGGTTTGGAAAATGGCTTTTATGGTACACATTGCCCAAAAAATGACCAGGCAACCAAAAAGTTAGAATCTTCTAAGAATCACATAAAATCCAAGAATCTTGGGACAAAGATTATACCAATTGAAGAAGAAAACACTGGCGTTATGAACATGGACTTGAGCCCTTTTGGAAGAAAGACTCGCAAGCATTTTCAGTGGTGGCCGTTATGATCATGGAAAGCAAGGATCACATAGAAGTATCAAGAAAGAGAAAAACACCGTCTAAATAATGTTGTATTTACATCATAATGGATGGATTCTCTATATTCTTTGTGGCAAGGAGATCACAAAGAAGTCTAGTTCCATGCACAACATTATATATTTAATGTGATGAGCAAATTTGCAAGTTGTTATGATCGATGTTCTTTATAGTTGCTATAGCCGTTTCTTTYCTATTCATTAGTAAGATGTAATGATGTTCCATTTTCAAATAGCAGAAATTCATGAAGAAGTATTTCGCTATTTACCCATGAGTAATAATAAATCATATGTTTAAATTTCTATTACAAATGGGCCCATAAAATGTATAGGTAATAATTTGTAAGGTTGGTAACGATTAGTATGGGTAGGATTAGAGTTATTCTATAACATATTCATTTAAAGTAGCAGATAACGAAACAAATAATTGTTCATCTTATAAAATTGCTATCATCTTATCCATACCCATTAAAATAGTAATGAAACGGGTGATTAGATAAAAGATAAAAATTTATTTTGAACTACAAATAACATTGATGAACATTAAACATATAAATAAAAATAAAATTTCATAAACATAGTAATTATTGTACATCTAATTTGTTCCATATATAAACATTGTCATACAATTCTAAATATATATAATTATAATTTAATTTTTTAAACAACATGGAAATTGAAAATTCTAATTCTATATTCATGTCTTGTTTTTGTTTTTCTTTTAATTATCACAAATTTTTTTCCCTCAATAAATATGAACGACATTGCAAAGGAGGAGGGAAAAAATACTTTAAGTTGTAACAATAAAATTAAAATAATTATTACTAAATCATTAAATCATGTTGTGTGTGAAATCTAGCAGGCTGATTCCGCTATTCATGGCTTAGTAGAGTTGGGAGGGAGTAGAGTTGTTGTATACGGAATTCCAATTGCTAGGACAACAACCATATGGTTACCAACTGTTAACGGCTTTTAAGGAATTCACAGGCAAAAATAACAGACTCGGTGCTAGAGCTAACATATTATAGCCCTTTATCATGTGAAAAAGTGTGGTTCACACAATGTTTACATTCTTTCAGCAAGAGAGAAGGTATAAATATGTCAAATAGAAGTTCTCAAATGTGTTTATTCTTTCTGTTGCATATGTTACCCAAGTCTTAAAGTATTCTGTTTATTCTTTAATTTTAGGAACCTCATAAACTACTTCAATCAGACTTTAAAAGAATGGCGATTTTATGTCCTAGATGATCCTCTCATCTACGACTTTGATTTGCCATCTGCCCCTCCTCTCGACTTCGATTCACCATCTTGTTGGATTATATATATAGTTTGAATTCAAAACTTGTTGGATTATCTAATTGGAACATGTTCAATTTACAGTCATCATGTTGCAATAATTTTTTTAACTAGTGGGGGCAATGATCGATGTGTACGTCCACTTGTTGATGCAAAGTTATGGGCACAACTGATTGGGAAAAAAGAAAAAGAAATTGAAGATCTACGGCTTTGATGCGCCTCGAGATGTTGACTATGTGCTGATTGATTCAACAGGAGGAAGTTCGAGTATGACTGGTAGATTGTATAGTCCGACGCTAGGTATCTGTGGTGTGGTATATATGTGTATTCATTTTCGCTTTTAATAATTGTAGGAAGGAAGCTTAAAAAAATACTAATTAAAGCGGACAGGAATGGTTTGAAAAAAGGAAAAAAAAAAGAATTTATGACATCAGAATTCAAACATTTGAAAAGATGCATTAACTTTTATCATTCAACTTGCAAATTAATCTGCTCACACCAAAGTGTATATATATATATATATATATAGAGAGAGAGAGAGAGAGATAGAGAGAGTTTTGTGGAATTAACTAAACTTCCTTGCTAGTATTTGCTATGCTACAAAGCATCTTCATCCATAATGTTGTAAATACAACCCTGAGTTTATTAATTCACTCCCTCACAATAATACCTACATAAGACAACAAGTTAATGCAGATGAAGTGTTTTTCGGTGAACGTTTCATAGTTATCAGAGGGGAGGATGTCGGGATGGCAGCAGGAGTGACGATTGAGGCTGGTGCTTCCGAAGCTCTAACTACTAACTGTTGTGGTGCAGTTGGCGATGAAGATGGTGCAACAACGTTAGTTCCTGTAAAAAGAGGTTGGGTTGCGGTGGGTTGAGGTGGAGGTCTGGTTGTTGTGGCTCGAAATCTTGGGGTAAAAAGCACTTGACTTGGTGGTGGCGGTGGTGGGGCTTGATGAGGCTGTAGGGTTGGTGATGGCAGTGGGTGAACGATGTGGGGCAACCGTGACCATGGAAGGGTTGGAGCTCCTTGCTCGGTGGCCATTGGGAAAATAATAAGGTGAAATGGTTATGCAGAAAATAGGA
>NW_020202368.1:7310-13910 GCF_001531365.2 Cynara cardunculus var. scolymus
TTTATGGTGTGTGTGAATCTAGCAGGCTGATTTCGCTATTCTTGGCTTAGTAGAGTTGGGAGGGAGTAGAATTGTTGTATACAGAATTCCAATTGCTTGGAMARCATCCATATGGTTACCAACTGTTATTGGCTTTTAAGGAAAATACTTGAATTCATAGGCAAAAATATTTGAGACCCGATGCTAGAGCTAACATATTATAGCCCTCTATCATGTGAAAAAGTGTGGTTCACACAATGTTTATATTCTTTCGGCAGGAAAGAAGGTATAAATATGTTAAACAGAAGTTCTCAAATGTGTTTATTATTTCTGTTGCTTATGTTACTTAAGTCTTAAAGTATTCTGTTTATTCTTCAATTTCAGGAACCTCATAAACTACTTCAATCAGGCTTTAAAAGAATGGCAATTTTTTATCCTAGATGATCCTCTCATCTACGACTTCAATTTGCCATCCTCCCCTCCTCTCAACTTCGATTCACCATCTGCCTTTTTTCTTATTCTCGATTTGTCATCTCTTCTTGACTTCTGTGAGCATCATCTGCCCTTTTCTTATATTAAAATCTATATCAAATTTTTTACAAGTAAGAATTTGCGTTTCTTGTTTGTTATTGTAGCATACAGTGGATAGCATAACTTCAAGAATGCAAACAAAAAAGGTGAATACAAACAACAATCATACGTTAAGGCACATCGGCGCAAAAACCGAATGGGAGGCTCATTTCCGTTCTTTAAAACCTTGGACAATTGTCTTTCTTTTCCTTCTCATTTTCCCCATGAAATTTGTTGCCATTTGAGCGATAAAACTTACATGGAAGAATTATTCYATGTACTCACTTGGATCATAAATATTGTATGTTTATTCATATTGAATATTTTYGAATCAATTTCTTTTGAGACACTAGTGTTATATCATGTTATTAATTTTGAATTATGATTAAATCTTGGTTATAAATCAAATTTAGTTTCTAGTTATTTTAGTACCAAATGAATTGGTTATGAATCAAATTTAGTTTCTAGTTATTTTAGTACCAAATTAATTGTTTAAAGTCCATGGTAAAACAAAAAAGTAATAAAAGTAAAAATTTGATAATAAATATAAAAATTGAAATTAATTTTTTTTACCTATAGCGACGACATGTTGTTGCAGAAGGTAAAAAATTAAAATTTTAATTTTCTACATATTGTGACAACATGTCATTGCTATAGATAAAAATAACATAAAAATTAATTTTTATTTTGATCAATAGCATCAACAATTGTGGCAACATCAATTAGTATGGGGGAGTTCATTACATTTATGGGTAATGAAGGGTCATGTCCACCAAGACTAATGCATACACACATGCACACATATATCTATTAGCATTTTCGAGGAATAATAAGAACCGTCATGAAAGAGTCAGGGAGGGAAGCAAGTTTGGGGAGTTCATTAACCCGAAGGCAAGTTAAGTACACACAAGTTGTATTCCTTGCATTGTTTCATTATATATATATATATATATATATATATATATTTATAGTTTGAATTCAAAACTTGTTGGATTATCTAATTGGAACATGTTCAATTTACAGTCATCTTGTTGCAATATTTTTTTCAACTGGTGGATTTTCTAATTTTTGGTTATATACGAATTCTATGACGCCCTTTAGTGGGGGCAATGATCGATGTGTATGGGGTGGTTGCACGTCCGCTTGTTGATGCAGAGTTATGGGCACTACTGATTGGGAAACAAAGAAAAGAAATGGAAGATCTACGGCTTTGATGCACCTCGAGATGTTGACTATGTGCTGATTGATTCAACAGGAGGAAGTTCGAGTATTACATTTTATTGCTCATCTTGTGTATGTGTATATGTTTAATAATTGTAGGAAGGAAAAAAGATGTTGTATATCAGAATTCAAACATTTGAAAACATACATTAACTATTATCATTCAACATGCAAATTGATCTGCTTACATCAAAAGTGTATACATATATATATATATATATATATATATATATATATAGAGTGTTGTGGATGTAACTAAACTTTATTGCTAGTAATTGCTATGCTACAAAGCATCTTCATCCATAATATTGTAAATACAACATTGACTTTATTAATTCACTCCCTCACAATTATACCTACATAAGACAACAAGTTAATGCAGATGAAGTGTTTTTCGGTGAACGTTTGATAGATTTGAGAGGGGAGGATGTYGRGGTGGCAGCAYGAGTGACGACTGRGGACGTGGCTGCTGCTCCAAATTGTGTGTCCTTTGGAACTATAGGTGATGAGGTTGGTGCTGCCGTAGCTCTAGCTACTAACTGCTGTGGTGCAGGTGGSGGTGAAGATGGTCCAACAACTGTAGTTCCTTTAAGAAGAGGTGGGGTTGCTGTGGGTTGAGGTGGAGGTCTGGTTGTTGCGGCTCGAAATCTTGGTGTAAAAAGCACTTGACTTGGTGGTGGTGGTGGTGGTGGTGGTGGTGGTGGGGCTTGATGAGGCTGTAGGGTTGGTGATGGCAGTGGGTGAAAGATGTGGGGCAACCGTGACCATGGAAGGGTTGGAGCTCCTTGCTCGGTGGCCATTGGGAAAATAATAAGGTGAAATGGTTATGCAGAAAATAGGAAACGGAAGGAAGATGTTTATATAGAATAGAAAAACAATACAAAAATCATGAAAAACATGGCTCTCGGAATTAGGTTCCAAGAGGCTTCAATTCCTTAACCAAGATATATATATATGATCATGTTTATAAAACAAGAAGCAATTAAATCAATCAACTTTATTCATTTCCCACGTGCATAATTAGCATGGTAATTCTTGTGGTTTCCTCAATTACTTAGCATGTGATTTTTATTATTGTATTTTATCAATTTTTATGGATTAATGTTGCTTCTATTGGCACCTCAATTAAKGATGCTTATTAGTTCGATTATTTTGGCCTCAATCATCATATAGTTTGTGAATGAAGGGTCTTGCCGCTCATCGTGCTCGCTATCACTTAATTGACTCTTGATATGATGACAGCCCCCAAAATTGTTGTTCGACATATATTGGAACATATTATATGCACAATAATTATTATGTTTATGAATTTATATTTTATTTACAAGTTTAATTTTACAAGTTTAATGTTTATAGTTTTATTTTAAATTCAAATTAAGATTTTAGTGTTTGATTAACCCTTAAACGTTTCTTTATCCTCTATTTTAAATAGACATGGTAACGGAATAATCCTTATCTTATCCATATGCTACCCGTTGCTAGCCAAACCGGTTGTAACCGGTTACTGGCCGGTTATAATCGAAATTTGAGCACCTCAATTACCACTCACCGGTAAATAGTGCAATACTTGTTTGTGAATCTCTGCTATATGAATATGAAACATCAACACATAGGAAGAAACGACTATATGATGATCTATTCAATTTCTCTCTAGAAAAGGCTATATGATGGTCTATCACTAGTACAAAAATGGCTTTTGTGACAGTTTTGAAAAAATAGGTCTGTCATGGTCTGATAGAAAACCGTTGCAAAAAGTGAAAAAAAAAAGTTAAAGAAATGTTTTAGTAACAATTTTTATAAAATAAGTGTTACTGTTAACAAACACCTAGAAACATAAAGCAACGGTTTTGAGAAATTTATGTCATTGTTTATCAAGTTACGGTCACGGTTTAGGATTTTATGTCATATATCATGATACAGTCACAATCTTCAGAAATTTACGTCATCATATATCATATGTAGTAATGATGGGCACAAACTGATCCAAAAAACCCGGTTGGTTCAAGCTTCGGGTTGACATGTCATTTTGGATGCATTTGTTTCTAAATAAACCAATCTTTCAATTTTTTATTTTTTTGGTACCTAACGTTAATGTTTAAAACATATTTTTGGTTGATAAAAAAATCAAAACAAAAAGAGCTCAGACTAATTCCGGTCTGGTCCAGCCTGCCAAAAAGCCAAGCCTCGTTTTTGCCCAATCCGAATAAATCTCGCCCTTAGACTAGTCCGGCTCAGATAATCCGATCTGAACATGGACAACTGTATTTACCTGTTGAATAAAAGAAGGTCGATCTAAGACTATTCCAGGTTGGTTTGTGTATTCGTCCACGGGTCTTTTTCCCAGCTTCAATAAGATAACAATATTTATTTTATGTAATTCAATAAAAAGAATAGTCGAACAATTATTTGCTAAAGATTAATGATTACAAAGATACCATTTTAAACATATGTATTAGGACACCTAATTTTTTTAAATCCGAGAAACAATCCAAATTTACACGGAAGAAACAAAATTTATGCATGTTTATGGAGTAAATAACAAATTTAGAGCTTTTAGGTTTATTGCTACTAAGATTCCTTTAATATAAAAAAATAAAATTTCTTTTTAACTATAAATAGACAAAGGCTTTTGATATTTCGTATCATAAACAATGCACGACATACAAAAGCACCCAGTATTTTTTTAAAATTTCGGCAGCATAACTGCTATAAAATTAACATTTCCAAAACCAGTATACTGGCACAAAATGCCAACCAATGAAACAAAAAAAGGACAACTACGACACAAATGAATAAAAAAAACAAATAAAATAACTATAACAAACATGCTAGATAACCTTTACATTTTCTGCATTATTACTTTATTATTCGTAATTAATAAATTACATGAAATAATTAAAATAGGTATTTAACCAAAAATGTATCTAGAGGTGGATTATTATACAACCTCTTACCTTAGTACAACCAATACAGYTCAATCTCAACCGTCCATTTAATTTGATGGATATGTAATTTATAGAAGTTTTGATTATTTCATAATATAAAGTATTAATCATAATTAATTAACCGTATTCATCTTCCATAAATATTTAAATCATAATAAATGAACTCTCATCATATCCATAAATATTTCAATTTATTGGGTTGCATTGGTTGTACAAATACAATAGATCGTATTTGAAACAAACTCAATGTATTTATTCCACCATCATTTTTTAAATATGTTTATTACTGTAACTCGGCGCTTTCTTCTCAATTTTGATGCAAGATTAGAACGAGATCGAGTTGACGGTTATCTTCATAGATTTTTGGGTGCAAAAATGGTATGTTTTCTCCAAAATAAGGGCCTGAATTTTACCGGTTTGTTGAACCCTAAAAGCCAAAATCTTGTTATGATTATATTCATATGTTTCTACTTTGTTCAAGCATAGTTCTTTGTTTATACTATTTGTTCAAGCATATTGTTTTCTTTCTCTAATCTTTATTGCTCATTTATGGATAATCCAGTACAATTCAAATGCCAATGAATCGGATTATGAGGATGATTGGTCTCAGAGTGAAAAAAGCCAGTGAAGATGTTGAGGAAGAATATGAATCTAGTAGAATTCCTAATGATGAACATGGTAATTCTTGTCCTCATGCATATACATACATACACACATATATATATATATATATATATATATACACACACACACACATCCTCCATTGAGATCCATATTTTAATTTGTTCGACTTTGTTATTGAATGTTGCTATTTAATTTGGTTTTAAAAATATTATGGTTTAGAGCTTTGTGTAGCAATCTATGAATTTCTTGCAATTCTAATTCCATTGACGTTATTGTATGTTTACTTGATCATTATTATTGTTGTTAATCATATAAAAAGGCTTGATTTTATAGGTCTTCATATTGGTACCTGGTATCAATTCATAGATATTTGATATTTACTTAACACACAAGAACATGTCTATTGTCTAATGCCTAGTTGAATTACCAGGTGGCCTCCATATTTCAATTTTGTGTTTGTCAAAATGTATCATATTCGATATTCCTAGAAGATGATAGTTAGGGTAAATTTTGATTGTTAAATAAGTGTATCACTCCAACTTGTGGTGTTTAGGTTCTTTTTGGTCAATTTTCACTTATAAGACATTCATGATGATGGTTGACTTGTGGTGTTTAGGTTCTTTTTGGTTAATTTTCACATATAAGACATTGATGATGATAGTTAACTAATGTGCATTTACCTTATGATGAATAAAATGACACAACAGCCCCATAGATGTAGAAAGGGAGGATCTAGGCTTTGATGTGCCTTGAGATGTTGACTACGTGCTGATCGATTCAACAGAAGGTATCGGTGGATAAGCTATATATGTAGACGACTCCACAATTGTGTTCGATTTACACCAAGAGCAAACACATATGGTTGGAGCAAACGCCGTACCACGTAACTAAGGGGCCGTTTACCTAAACACTTACCTGGTAATCGCTTAACGGTAAAATTCAACGTTATCGCTTACTTACCTGGTAAGATTTTAGTTTACCAAAATGACATCGTATGTAACAACTTCCCCAATAAGCGCTAACCGTGGTAAGAGCTGTCGCTATCACTTACCGGGTAAGACTTTCGGTCCTTGTCTTCGCTCTTACCGGGTAAGATTCTTGGTCTTTGTCATATTCATCCAATGAGGTAATATGACTTGATAAACGCTTACCCGAATAAGCATTTGGTAAACGGCCCCTAAAATCCAAAAAGTATAGAGCAACGACATGAGTTTCATACCAGAATTTAAGCATGAGTAACAGTCTGTAGTCCTCCCTTTAC
>NW_020202368.1:13954-15659 GCF_001531365.2 Cynara cardunculus var. scolymus
CCTTAGGCATAGGAGAGGCTAGACCTACCACTGTTAGACTTCAATTGGCAAACAAGTCCATAGCATACCCTAAGGGAAAGATTGAGGATGTGTTAGTGCAAGTTGACAAGTTCATATTTCCGGCAGACTTTATCATTCTAGACTTTGAGGCAGATAAGGACATTCCTATTATTTTAGAAAGACCATTTTTGGCCACCAGAAGAACTTTGATAGATGTCCAAAAAGGAGAGTTGACCATGAGACTCCAAGACCAAAAAGTCACATTTAATGTCTTCAACTCTCTAAAGTACCCCGATTACTTGGAAGAGTGTTCAAGAATATCTGAGATAGAGGAGATGTGCTTTGAAGAAGGAATTCAGAAAAACCTTAAGTTGGAAGAGGAATGTGACGAGGAAATAGAAGAAGATTTTGAGGAAATAGAGGAAATAAGAAATGATATTGTCCCAGTGGATGCTACAGCATTTGAGCTGCTGGAAAATAGTGAACAGACAGACTTCATCCCGTCCATTGTATCACCACTTGACTTAGAATTGAAACAACTCTCACCTTACATAGATTCTGAGAATGATGCACTCTTGCACACGGCCTCTAAGGCATATTTGATTGAGATCATGACTTTCCTTGGAATGCCTGAGACTGATTGGAAGCCTTACATAACGCCAATGAGGACATTGTCATATTCAAGTTTGGGGGAGGAGTTTACATAAGGACACAAAGTCAATACAAAAGAGCAAAGCTCTAAATTGACTCCTTATTACACAAAGGGTATTGAAAACACAACAAAAGTCCCATAGGGGCTATGTGTTTTAGAAAATTTTATGAAAAGTCATAACAAAAGTCCCATAGGGGTTATGTGCACACTCCAAGCAAAAGAGGCCAAAGTGCCCAAAAATTTGAAAATTTTATATGTGGAGTATAAAAGGAAAAAGGCTATGAGAGAAAAGATGCGCCAATGAGAGAAAACCCTATAAGCCCTATTGATCCTAAAATGGTGATTGTGTTTGAACTTAACGAAGAAAAAGGAATGCTAGCCTATGGTTCACACAAAGAACTTAGTTTTGAGTGACTCATCTTAGATTTATGAAAGGCTATGAACATCATGATGCTATAACTCTATTTGGGAAGGCACTTAAAGCCTAGATCATGCATTTTTTGTATATTGAGTCTTTATATTTGTATCTTGGTTGCTTAGGGACAAGCAACGGTTTAAGTTTGGGGGTATGATATGTGTTGAGAATTTAACACATAAAGCACTCCTTTTACGTCTTTCTAATTATAATAATTTCTTTTCATTCCCACTTTGAGTCATTTTTATTTATTTCTTTATACATTTGTTATTATGAAGCTAAATATTTTGGTTGACTTGTTGGTACTCTAGGAAGAAGCTAATGGAAAGTTTTTGTTAAACAGCAGGATGCTACAGCATTAGAACAGCATCGACCTGATACATGCATAGCTTTTTGGAGGACTTATTGATTAAGCTGTTGCCTTTTTGAGTTAATGGAAGACAGCTGTAGATAGCTGGGTTTTGATTAAAAATCTGAGATTTAAACTCTTGTTAGGAATATGTACTTTCTAGTTCCTCTATTTTTACTTTATAACTAGTTTTAGGAAGCTTAGCCCTTAAGTTTTGTCTTTTTGTCTTTTAGTGCCTCCTTTGGGTATAAAAGGAAGGCTTTGGGTTCCCTCTTTGATCATCCATCAC
>NW_020202368.1:16554-36011 GCF_001531365.2 Cynara cardunculus var. scolymus
CATCTGAAATCATCTCTTTCATTGGACTCTAATCTAACTTTGGCTACAATTCTTGTGGACGATAATCCGGTACTTGTACCACTTTATTACTTGGGAAGACGACGTTGGGCCATATTACTTACGATGACATAAGTTTCTGAAGACTGTGACTGTATTATTATATTGATATATGATATAAAATCCTCAACCGTAACCGTATCTTGACAAACAATGACATAAATCTCTCAAAAYCGTTGCGGAATTATGACAAACGGTGACCTTTATCTTTCAAAACCGTCACCGAAAATGGCAGATGGTGACGTTTTTTATTCAAAACTATAATATTAGCGTAACACATAGTGACATTTATCATTCAGAAACATCACCGTTAAATGACATACGGTGACATAAATTTATCAAAATTGTCATTGCATTATGATATACAGTGACATAACTTTTTCGAAATCGTCATTTTAAATAACATACGGTGATGTTCAACATTCAAAATTATCACTGTAACATTACATAATGTGACGTTCATCATTCAACACTGTTACCATAAAATGACATATAGTAGCATTTAGATTTCAAAAGCATCACTGTATGACATAGGGTGATGTTCATTTTTCAAAAATGTCATCATAGAATGGCATACAATGACATTCATTATTTAAAATCATCACCTTAGCATGACATACATCAACGTTTATTATTTGAAAACATCAATACAACATAACATAGGGTGAATTTTTTATTTCAAAAACCATCACCGTTGCATAACGTTTATGTTTCAAAATTGTCACCATAGCATGAAGTACGGTGATATTTATTTTTCAAAACCGTTACCATAGCATTGAATATGGTGATGTAAATCCTTCAAAAACGTCAATGTAGCTTGAGATACGGTGATGTAAATGTTTTAATACCGTTACAAAAGCATAACATATGGTCGTAAATCTTTCAAAAACCCTTGCCATACAATACCTTATGGTGATACAAATTTTGCAAAACCGTTGCCATATAACTTGGTAACTTTTGGAAACAGTTTCCAAATAAACTTTGCTATATTTATTGGTTTTTAACACCGTTATGACATAGAGCAATGGTTTAGAAAAAAAGCATTAATAAAGGGTCTTACATGGGAACGGTTTTTAAAAACCGTCACAACATAAAGGAAAGGTTTTTAAAAACCGTCATAAACTGTTACCTTAGGAGACCTTTTATTAACATTTTTATCTAAACCGTTGCTTTATGTTTCTAGGTGTTTGTTGATAGCAACGTTTTTTTTTATAAAAAACTGTTACTAAAACAATTCTTTAACTTTTTTTTGTCACTTTTTGCAACGGTTTTCTATCAAACCGTTACAAACCTAKTTTTTTAAAACTGTCACAAAAAGCCATTTTTGTAGTAGTGATAGACCATCATATAGCCTTTTCTAGAGAAAAATTGAATAGATCATCATATAGTCCTTTCTTCCTATTCGTTAAGTTGTTATAATGTGTTGATGTTTCATATTCATATAGTAGAGATTCACAAACAACTATTGCACTATTTACCCGTGAATGGTAACTGAGATGCTCAAATTTCAATTATAACTGGCCAGTAACCGGTTACAACTGGTTTGGCTAGTAACGGGTAGCATATGTATAAGATAAGGATTATTCCGTTACCATGTTTATTTAAAATAGAGGGTAAAGAAACGGTTAAGGGTTAATAAAACACTAAAATCTTAATTTTAATTTAAAATAAAACTATAAACATTAAACTTATAAATAAAATATAAATTCGTAAACATAATAATTATTGTGCATATAATATGTTCCAATATATGGCGAACAACAACTTTGGGGCTGTCATCATCAACAGTCAAATAAATGACAACGAGCATCATATAGAGGTCAATTCAAAATAAAACAACATACTTCAAACAAAATCCGCAAAAATTGATAAAATACAATAATAAAGTTGTAAGAACATGCACTTTAAAAATCGCATGCTAATTAATTGTGGAAACCATGCTAATTATGCACGTGGGAAATGAATAAAGTTGATTGATTTAATTGCTCCTTGTTTTATAAACATGATCATATATCTTGGTTAAGGAATTGAAACCTCTTGGAACCTAATTCCGAGCGCCATGTTTTTCATGACTTTTGTGTTGTTTTCTACTCTATATAAACATCTTCCTTCCCTTTCCTATTTTCTGCATAACCATTTCACCTTATTATTTTCCCAATGGCCGCTGAGCAAGGAGCTCCAACCCTTCCATGGTCACGGTTGCCCCACATCGCTCACCCACTGCCATCACCAACCCTACAGCCTCATCAAGCCCCACCACCGCCCCCACCAAGTCAAGTGCTTTTTACCCCAAGATTTCGAGCCACAACTACCAGACCTCCACCTCAACCCACCGCAACCCCACCTCTTTTTACAGGAACTAACGTTGTTGCACCATCTTCACCGCCAACTGCACCAAAACAGTTAGTAGTTAGAGCTTCGGAAGCACCAGCCTCAATCGTCACTCCTGCTGCCATCCCGACATCCTCCCCTCTGAAAACTATGAAACGTTCACCGAAAAACACTTCATCTGCATTAACTTGTTGTGTTATGTAGGTATTATTGTGAGGGAGTGAATTAATAAAGTCAATGTTGTATTTACAACATTATGGATGAAGATGCTTTGTAGCATAGCAATTACTAGAAAGGAAGTTTAGTTACATCCACAACACTCTATATATACACTTTTGATGTGAGCAGATTAATTTGCAAGTTGAATGATAAAAGTTAATGCATCCTTTTACAATTATTAAACATATACATACACAAGATGAGCAATCAAATGTAATACTCGAACTTCCTCCTGTTGAATCAATCAGCACATAGTCAACATCTCGAGGCACATCAAAGCCGTAGATCTTCCATTTCTTTTTTTTTTCCCCAATCAATTGTGCCCATCACTCTGCATCAACAAGCGGACGTGCAACCACATCCTCCCCATACACATCGATCATTACCCCCACTAAAKGGCGTCCTAGAATTCGTATAATACCAAAAATTAGAAAATCCACTAGTTAAAAAAAATCTTGCAACATGATGACTGTAAATTGAACATGTTCCAAATAGTTATTGAACTCCTCAAACTTGCTTCCCTCCCTGACTCTTTCATGACGGTTCTTGTTATTCCTCGAAAATGCTAATATATGTTTGCATGTGTGTATGCATTAGTTTTGGGTAATGAACTTCCCCATACTAATTGATGTTGCGATAATTGTCAACGCTATTGGTTATTGTTGCTATTGGCTTGTAGCTGTAGGTACGACTACAACTAAAAATTTTAACTTTTACCTATAGCGACGAGAAGGCATACTATAGGTAAAAATAAAAATTAATTTTTATGTTATTTTTATCTATAGCAATGACATATTGTCGCAGTAGGTAAAAATAAAAATTAATTTTAACTTCTTGGTTGCTTCTAACATGCATCACTGCTCCAAACCCATGTGGCCTTGTGGCATTCCATCGCAGATCATTGTAGAATTTCACAAGATCTGAATGAGCATAAAATATTAATTTAAAATAATAGACATCACTAAGACAAATAGTTTTTATTAATCTCTAAGTTAAAAATACAACCATAGATAAGTAAGACCAAAGAAAAGAATCCCATAGTTCAGAAGATAAGTAAGACCAACATGGATAAGTTGCTACATTTTGATGTAGCCTATTAGAGTCGATCTGTGTGGGGCCTTTAACGAAAATATGTATGTGCAAATAGTTAGCATATCATATTTCCAAGACTTGAACATCAATAACTCTTCCAYGTAAGTTTTATTGCTCAAATGSCAACAAATTTCATGGGGAAAATGAGAAGGAAAAGGAAGACAGTGGTCCAAGGTTGTAAAGCGCCGTGCCTTAAGGTGTCAAGTTTTTTGTTTGCATTCTTGAAGTTATGCTATCCACTGTATGCTACAATAACAAAAAACAAACACAAATTCTTACTTATAAAAAATTTGATATRKATTTTAATATARGAAAAAGGGCAGATGATTCACAAAAGTCAAGAARAGATGACAAATHGAGAATAAGAAAAAGGGCAGATGGTGAATCGAAGTCGAGAGGAGGGGCAGATGGCAAATCGAAGTCGTAGATGAGAGGATCATCTAGGACAGAAAATCGCCATTCTTTTAAAGTCTGATTGAAGTAGTTTATGAGGTTCCTGAAATTAAAGAATAAACAGAATACTTTAAAACTTGGGTAACATATGCAACAGAAAGAATAAACACATTTGAGAACTTCTATTTAACATATTTATACCTTCTCTCCTGTTGAAAGAATAAAAACATTGTGTGAACCACACTTTTTCACATGAGAGAGGGCTATAATATGTTAGCTCTAGCACCGAGTCTGATATTTTTGCCTGTGAATTCAAGTACTTTCCTTAAAAGCCAATAACAGTTGGTAACCATATGGTTGTTGTCCTAGCAATTGGAATTCCTATACAACAATTGATCTACTCCTCCCAACTCTACTAAGCCAAGAATAGCGGAATTAACAATAATTAATATATGTCAAAATAGCAAGTCAAGTTAGAGATAAACACTAAGAAATGTCATATTGTTGTTTTTCAAGACATAAGACCTCCACAAGCACATTAGAACAATGAAAATTAATCATCTTGCTTCTACATATACAATGTGCTCATCAATATTACATAGGTGTTTAAGAATTAAAAAGTATCATAGTAAAATTAAATCATAGCAACTATATTTCACTAAATTGTATAAAATTGCATAGAGTAAACACAACATGGGTTGGATGTTAATTGTCTAATTATCAATTCTACATCTTCAGTATCGTAACAATAAGAGAAAGAGATTCAAAAGAACAAATATCTGACAAGAAATGAAAGAGAAAGTACAACCATAAACTTTGAAGTACATAGAGATAAGAAAAGAGGCTTACTCTGTGATTGGAAGAACACGAATGTATGCATTTCCTGTGCCTTAATCTAAATAAAACAAAAAGTGGATCTCAAAGATTGCAACTAGTAAAGTAAAGTCGTGGCTGTAATAAGAAACTGCAACCATAATTACAGGCTTTGTCTAGCTTTGTGTAGCAATTGCAACTACAATCAGTGATAAGAGAATAAGGTARTTCACTAAATCGTCTAATRATTAAWGAATAGTCGCTTACCTATTGAAGATACGAAATCCTTTCTTCCTCTAATCTATTTATCTGAAAAATCGAATGTCTCTACTTGTGTCTCCTCCGATTGAGAGAAAAAACAAACCTCAGTTATTTGTYTATGATGAAAGAGATTGGAGATTAACCTACAATCGAAGAKATATACAATCAATGAAGGAACTGTAGAGTGAGATTTCATCATGGATCGGAGAGAGGGAGAGAAGTTAGGGCAACATCAGTTTTGGAGGTTTAATAGCTTTTGAAGTTGTAGGACAAGTATAAGAGGGTCGTTCTATGATTTAGGGRAAAAAACCTACAACCAYAGCTTCTTRTGGAGTTGTGGCTCTAGAGTTATTTTTTTGGATTTTTGTGAAAAGAGAAAAAGAAATCAACTTCTATAAAAAGTTATTTTTAATTATATTGTCACAGCTTAAAGTATTTTTTTCCCTCCTCCTTTGCAAATGATAGGTGGTTCCTGTATATATCTACAATGACAAACCAAAAGTCGTCGCCATAGGTCCAGTTCTTGTAGTTGTATGTGTGAATGTGTGTATGTATTAGTTTCAAAAACAATAGTTTCTTAATGTAACATAACCAACATATTGTGGAATGGTTTGTGGAATCAATTGAAGATAACTAAACCATCAAAATAGAATACTTTATATATGGCCTAATTATATATATATATATATATATATATATATATACACACACACACACATACTAGTTGTGTATCCGCGCAATGCGACAGAGTATAAATTTTATATAAATGTAAGCGAGAATATCGATTGACAATTACCACAAATAAATACATGATTGTCATAGAAAGACCTAGCCAAATGGAAAATGCTTTCCTTTCAGTTTGAATATGAATGTGTTATTTTGAACGAATATAGATATATTTTTTGCAAAAAAAAAACAAAACCTTCTATAGCCGGCATGTTAACCTACAAAACTCGACTTACAAAACTCCTTGACAACATCAGCAAGTGATAGCTTAAAGCTATCACGATAAGCTGTCAGCGATAAACTAAAAACTGCCTCTTCAGGGATGGCTGAATGCTGTCCCGATAAGCTGAAAACACAAGCTAAAGGTTGTTAGCAATAAGCTGTCAAATTAGCTGAAGGATGTTAGCAATAAGCTGTTAGATTAGCTGAAGACTGTCAATGATAAGCTGAAGGCTGTCAGTGATAAGCTGTCAGCGATAAACTGAAAGCTAAAAACTGCCTCTTTATTGATAGCTGAAAACTGTCACAATAAGCTGAAAACACAAGCTAAAGGCTGTCAGCAATAAACTATCAGATTAGCTGAAGATTGTCAACAATAAGCTGTCATATTAGCTGAAGACTGTCAGTGATAAACTGTCAGCGATAGCTGAAAATTTTCAGCGATAGTTTACCTTAAGATTATACAGCATGCTACTAATCCATTTTGCACGAAGATATAAACATGACAATCTTTATCGATTTTGAAATTAAAACAAATCTGCTTGACTCTTGAAAGTAAAACATAAATGCTAATTGTAGGACGAAGACGATAAAGAATGTAAAAAATGCATGCCTTAATGATCTGAAGAGCTAGAAAAGCAGTTCATACGACTATTAGAGCCATAAGCATCTTCCAACGTAAGTTGAACCGAAAAATTTGTTGCAAATTTCAATAGAAAAAAGATTTAGACGTGAAGAAAATGACTTAAATGAAAAGGAAAAACATTATAGTTATCAATGGTCATCATTGGTGTCTTCTTCTCTTTAGAAATCAGTGGCTCTGTGTCAATCAGCACTACGAATAAAAAAACATACAAACAAAGAACAAGTTAACAAAACGATTCCAAATTCGAAAACTTACACTTTAAATGTTTATTAATGTAGTATATATATAGATGAAAGAATTGTAATAACAAAGCTTCTCTATCTACTACTTTTCTACCTCTTTATTTGCCTTTGATGCTCTAATTGTGTCATATAACATTAAAATAAAAATAAAAAACTGGGCCGGGGATGATGTCTTTTCATAACAATGAAATCGAACCCACATCCATTAATGATATGATTCTGATGCTCCTCCAGGAAACTCTTTGTAACACCCATACCACACATTGCATGAAACATACTTCATATGGAAGAAATACATGTTTATACACCACTACAGTCCCTTAGTACAAGAAATTTACCATACAAAATACATGATCCAAAAATTCAAAATATATTTCTTGTACTAATCATCGTTCATTAATCAAAACTATACATCATAGACAAATCTTCATGTAGATATGCATATAGGAAAATATCACATTTTCCCCTTCCCCTTACCGTCCGTACCTCCTGCAATACATATTTAAAATCACAAAACGAGGGTTAGACCAAAAGGTCTAGTGAGTTACCCTATTTATGTTATTGCCGGGTGAAAATCACCAAAACTTTGTATAAAAATAAATAGGAACAAATAGGAACATATTACCAGTACCTTTCTACTTTTCAAGCCAAGTATTCAGCTATTCAAATAACATACCTTTGAACCAACCATGTTTCATATAATGCCACCTTTAAACCTTTTCTAACCAACAAGGTTTATTTAAAGTTTTAGGCCAAACCTGTTATATTCTCCTTAATAACATCCAAACTACGATTTCCAATAAGAACCTTGATCCTAAATCTTTAAATCACAAAGAAATAAAGATTCTAGACCACGGAAGTCTTAAGGAATATAATAGAAAGAGTTATATCATACAACACACATACAAATGCCACCCTTATATCCAAATGTACACCTCTCCTTGATATGCCACCCTTATCGCATGGTACACCTCTCTTTGATATGTCACCCTTATCCCATGGTACACCTCTCCTTGATATGCCACCCTTATCGCATGGTACACCTCTCTTTGATATGTCACCCTTATCCCATGGTACACCTCTCCTTGATATGTCACCCTTATTTCCTCATCAAAGCATTAAAAAAAATTCCAAATAGACCACAGTCAATGGAATAATTATCAGTTGAAAATAATTTTTATCAAAATTCCCATTTTATGATAAATAATAATTCTTATCAATCGTGCACAAGGCATAATATAAATCCGGTCAACATAGGCTTGGTCGGACTTCATCTCCGGTCAAGTTTTGGCTGGTATACCAAATCCGGACAACACATCGCCCTAAGGTTTGTCCGATTTAACACTTAGAATAAATTTCAACACTTTCTGTCCGGATAACAAGACCGGAAAACACTATCCTCTTTTTGTCTGATTTAAAATAATCTGGTCACCATTTAGTCGTATTTCTACTTCTCCGTTCAAAAAGTTAAACAAACTCATTATTCATAAATCGCTCAACACTTATCCGGTTTAAGACTAAACTGCTTATGCCTTGACCGATTTAGGGCTTAAATCGCCCAACCCTTGTCCGATTTAAGACTTAAACTGCTCAATACTTATCCGGTTTAAGAGTAATCCGAACAACACTCTTACGGTTTAAACTTTCAACCATACGAAAAGATTTTATACAACTAATTATGCATTCCAAAGAGAAGTTTAAGCATTTAAAACCACTCACCTTGAAAGTCTTTTGAAACTAAATACTTGAAGTCAAGTTGCTCTTTAATCCAGGAGTAATCTGGTCAAGACTTTTCTTTTTAAATCGCACAAGTTTTCAAAAATGGCAAGAAGATAAAATGGATATCAAACTCTCCTTTTATACTTTCCCTTTAAGGAAAGTTGGCCACTAAAGCCGTACATCATATGCCTTCATAAATAAACAAATAACCATACGCATGTATACATGCGCATACATGCATGCATACCACATATATATATATATATATATATCACACACATACATGTGTATCCACATATACACATAATCTTATTTATGCATCTATATTATGCACATTTTCACATACTAGTATGATTAAAATGTATCAATTTATCATGCTGTCAGGTAAACACATAACAAATAATCACATATTATTTACCTCAGGGGATAACCAAGATCCAGTTATCACACTCTTCCCTGGAAACAAATAAACATCTTGCTTCTATTCTCGAATATAAAGATTATTCTCTATAATCCAATAAAACTTTATACAAGGAATAAAGAGTAAAAGAAACTTAACGCCGACGAGATTGACATATACCCGCTCGAGGGGTTCTCCGGTGGCGAAATATATGACAGTGCATTTGTTCCTGTGTTGTTGCTGTCGAAACTGGAAATCCATGAGAAATTGTAAGCTGGAGTTCCGACCTCATCTTCATCTCTCTTAGACGGCCAACCTGTTTTCGATATCTGAACCGACAGAGTCTTGTAGCCTAAAAAACCTAGAGTTGCGTACACAACATCGATCTGAGTAAGCAAATTGTTGTCGGAATCATCAATTTCGTCGATGGGCTGAAATAAAATATTGTCCAACTAATATAAAACTGGAAAATGAGAATATGTTTTTTATTTGATTTTAAGAAGACTATCGAAATTTTTTCAAATGGAACCAGAAAGGGACGATGAAAGGAGAAAAAGACCGAAAATATGCAAATTTTGATGGTTTAGGAAACCCTACATAAGAGATTTTACCACAAGATGTTTTTTATTTGATTTTGAATTTGGAATGTGGGAAGGATTTCATCATATACAGGAGATTCTATTGATTTGAATTTTGAATTCGGGTTCGTGGGAAAAGAAGAGGGTTTCAATAGAAAGAGTATTTTGGGAAGGCAAAAGTTTTAAAAACCTAAACCTCAAACCTATAAAAGCAAACATAAAAGTTTTTGTTCCAGAAGATATTAATTAAAACATTTACAATCACACTAGAGATTACCCAAAAAGTGACCAGGCAATGAAAAGTTCAGAAACTTTAAAGAGGCACTTGGATTATGAGAATCTTGGGACGAAGATTGTAATAATTAATTGAAGAAGAAAACACGGGATCTACCATGGATTTGAGGTCTTCCATCAAAACAGCTCACAAGCAATCACAATGGTGGTCGAACATTTTATAGACAAGGTCAGTGAGGATCATGTAAAGTAGAGAGAAATTGAAGAGACCATACACTTAATTGTTGTCTTTTTTTGGTATTAATGTGAGGGAGTGAGGTATTAATGTGAAAGTTTACAACATTATATATGATTGATTTGATGAGCAGGTTTTCATGTTGTTATAATGTTTATAGGAGCTATATATAGTCGTTTCTTTCCTATTTGTTAAGTTGTTATGTTGTGTTGATGTTCCATATTCATATAGCGGAGGTTCTATTCGTCTCGAAGTAGTAAACAAGGCTATAAGAATTTGTAGACATGGGGGTTGAATACAATGTATGGAGATTATGCATAAAAAGGAACAATAAAGTGTAAGTCGTACTGTACCATTCGACACATAGTTGCAAGGATGACTTTGGCAAGATAGGAAAAGACAATAATTTGATTCGCAAGATTCTTATTTAGCTAGAGAGGGTCACCGAAGGTTCTTTAGTGCTTGATCAGTTGCTCACTTCATTAGATAGGTAGATCTTCTAAAACCACTTTAGTTCATCCTATCTTTATCTTTACCTATACCTTCTATATAACAGTGTTGTGTTGTGAAGTTTCAAGTATTAAAAAATGGTCTCACGAGTTTCACGAAAATATGTTGGTCTCAACTGATCCCAAGTTTCTCTCTCTCTCTCTCTCTCTCTATATATATATATATATATATATATATGTAGTCTGTTTGAGGGAGAATCCTAAAAATGTAGAAAACAGGAAATCCTCATAACAACCACCAATTATTTAAAATCCAACGACTAAAATACATTGAAGTTTTAAATCAAAAGGGTAATTTGCTACATTTCAAATATTATATATTCATTTAATTAACTATAATCCCTAAACATCCTCCTAGAAAATTTCCAAAACAAGGACCATCATGTACCATCTTTTCTCTATGCTACAGGATCGACATCGAGATCTAAATGAACAAAATTCTTGACCTTATACAACGACGTATGGGGCTTTTTTGATAACCCTAATCCGATACAAGTTATTCAACCCAACAGTGACTGATATGCACGAAAAATGATTAAGCGACTACTATAGATGGTGAAATTTCAGTAAGACAATGAGTTCCAAACAAAAAGTTTGAAGGATTACTCAGGTAAGGTCAAAGATGAAAATTATTTTTATCATCCATTCCACTTAGGAGGTTTGATGGTTCATGATTAAAGACAACGGGTACATGATGAATCTGCTCCATAATCTTGAAGATTGTAATCTGCTATAGAATCTTTAAGATTGTAAGGATTAAATGAATGATTTCTTGAAATCAGAAGCGAAATAAACTAATCTATGTACATAAAACAAGTTTCATGAAGGTGAAACTAGTTCATGGCGTAATTAAACAATGAGTAGTGAACTGGTTTGATGGTGAACCCCGTTTCAGTGATGGTGTAGTTGATCCATTTAGTAGGTGAATGCAAAATGAAACGGGTGCATAATGTATGCGGTTTGTCATGAAATAATTATATGCTGAAATGGATTCATGACGAAACCGGCGCGTCTTGAAATAATTTCATAATGAATAGGTGCATATTTACATAGGTGTGCGAAGGACATTGAAACAATTTCAGGATAAGGAATAAAAAGGCTGCTGCATTAGCGAAATTATTTCTTAACAAATAGAAAATTTTAATTTCCTAAAATAAAGAATAATGTCCTTCAATAGGATGTTACATAATTTGTATTTTTATTTACCATTTTGCCCTTATTGCTGATATAAAAATAAAATTTTAACATATATATTTTTTAATTTCCTAAAATAAAGTAAACTAATCTTGACCATTGATCAAGAAAATGGATGGATGAGATTGGTTTACACGGTTTACACAAATGGAGGCGGTTTTCATTTGAACGCTCCCTCTATATATATGTATGTATATATATATATGTGTGTGTGTGTGTGTCTATGTGTGTGTGTGTGTGTGTCTACGTAGTGTTGTATGTTTGTGATGTGTATACCATGTATGTATCGGGTGTGGATGAGGCCAGACTCCTGCCTGGTAGGGATGTGAGGGAGTCATTAGTTGGGAGGGGACGGTTTATGTATATGTTTGTGTGTACATATATTAATATAATAATTATATTAATATAAATATAAATTTAAACGAGAAGCTAAACATTTTGAAAGAATGCAAGAAGTTTTAATATTATATATGATTACATACATGATATACAAGGTTAATCATATATGATTAAATACATGTTGCATTGACAACACATAGAACTTAATCATATATGATTAAACACACCTAAAGGAGTGTAATATTATATAATATTGAAACTTTTTGCTTTGTCGCAAAATGTTAAACTTCTCGCATGATCCTTCCTCTATTACTACAATATATAATCTTTTAAGTTTTCAATTAAAAATAAATAAAAAGATAAATGAACTGAAATGCTCTTGATGTAATATACTGGAGTTTAACTCCGTTCAGGAACTCGGCTCATTCCTGATATTACAGAAATGATAAGTATGGAAAAGAAATTCAATATATAGTTTTTATTAACAGAAATGATATTCAATTAAAAAAAATACTAATCATTTTATAAAACTTTTTTTCCGAGTAAACCTAGATGCAAAATCAATCAATAGTTACATATAAATCAATGTTATCTATCAAATCATTTTTACATAGCAGCGTAAATCCATTCCACTACCAAACACATTCTATGATATACCTTTTGTATATAGATTGACATTATTTGAGGTCCTAATATTAATTATTTAAAGCAACACAAAAATATGTATATAAGTTGGATCATCTCATATGGTTGATAATTTTTTCAAAATGTAGAAGTTTTCTTAGTTAATAATAAGAAATTTACGATATTTTAATGCAAAAATAGAATTCATGCGAATAAAATAACTTAAAGAGTCAGTAAGAGATGCATGATGTACTATATCAATCTATTCTAGGCAAGATTGCTTTAGATTTCAATAGTAGATAAAAATTTAAGGAAACAATAGACAATACTATATAATGAACAACCAAATAATGTTTTTTACATAATTTCTTCTCCAATGTAATTAATTAATACATGTTTGACCCCTTAATATAATACTAAATTTAGGGATGGCAAAAAAACTCCAAACCGACAGTGAAAACCGAAAACCGAACAATTCGGGTCGGGTTCGGGGACCTCTTAACGGGTACGGGGCGGGGATCGGGGAGAGTTTCGGGGATTATATCGGGGACGGGGACAGGGACGGTACTCACCGACCCAGACCAGCCCGATAGTATATATAATAAATTTAAATTTTATAAATTAGACTTTAATAAATGGTAGCCCAAAACATATTCCAGCCCAACTTATCAATAACCTATGACAGACTAAGCCCTAAGGCAGGTCGCATGACTACAGACTACTGCTTGACTCAACGTCGCCTCCTCCATTCTTGCTTGAATATCTCGACTCCCGCACGACACTTGTCACCAGCCGCAGCTGCCGCACGACTGTCACCGGCCGCCGCTCCTACTCGCAGGCGACCTAACTCCCCGTCGGTGCTGTATTGCTCTCTCCCGCCTTGACCTAACTCCCCGCCGGCGCTGTCTCTCGCTCTCTCCTGCTGCAATTGAAGGTATTTCCATTCTTTCCATTCTTCACAGTCTGGTAGTACTTCCATTCTTGACAGTAGAAATTTACATTTTACATTTACGGTAGATACTTTGATTATAAATATTTTAGGCATTCTGTAATATGTTTATAAATTTATTTATTGACTTGTCTATATAAATCCTATATAACTCTATATAATAAATCCTCATGCATCCATTAGTTATTCTAAGTGAATATTAGAATTTGGTAACTTGATTTTGTTCATAATCTATTTGTTGATCAATGGAGTAGGTTTGGTAACTTGGTATTATTTAATTTGTTTGTCTTTACATAGGTGATATCAGATATGGAAATACAATGTAATAATTCCAATACAATCAGTCCTACTGATAGTCATCCAATAATGAATGAGTCTATTTCACAAAGTAAGCCAATTGGATCATCACCTGCGATTAATTCAGTGACTGAAAATGAAACGCAAACTAATCATGTCTCTAATAATGATGAAATTGAGTCGGGGGGTAGAAAGAGGAAAACACGATCAATAGTATGGAGCCACTTTAAGATAAAGTGCATGGTAGTGATAAAGCAGAGTGTAACTATTGCAAAAAGAAATCGGGAGCGAACTCGAAAAATGGTACAAGGCATTTACATGACCATTTCAAGTCTTGTGCAAGGCGACCTGTTCGAGATATATGCCAACATATCTTAGTAGGGGAGCAAAATAAGGTTGATGGTACTTCATCGTATGTTTCTAATTACACTTTTAATGCGGATAAATCAATAAGAAATCTCGCAGAGATGATAATCATACACGAGTATCCACTTTCAATAGTAGAACATCATGGGTTCCGAAAGTTTGTAGGGGGTCTTCAACCTTTGTTTAAGGTTTCGTCTCGAAACACCATTAAAAGTGACATACTAAAGATTTATGATTTTGAAATACAAAAGACATTGAAGATGTTAGAGAAGAACACCTCTAGGATAGCAATTACGACTGATATGTGGACGACTAACAATCAAAAAAAGGGATTTATGGCGGTCACTGCTCACTTTGTTGATCAAAATTGGAATATGAAAAGTCGGATCATGAGATTTATTTATGTGCCTTGTCCACATACATCTGTAGTTCTTGCGGATGTACTTTATGATTGTTTATTGGATTGGAATCTTGATAGGAAACTGTCCACACTAACTGTTGGAATCTTGTTGGACAGGCTTCCTATGAGTTCACTTATGATGGGTGGGAGGTTGTTCCACATGCGATGTTGTGCACACGTTCTCAATTTGATAGTTCAAGATGGATTGGCTGTTCTTGGGGACGGGATTGAAAGGATTAGAGATAGTGTGGCCTTTTGGATTGCATCACCAAAAAGAGATCAAAAGTTTGAGGAAGCAGCTCGCCAATTGAGAATATCATCCACCAAGAAATTGGCACTTGATTGTAAGACTCAATGGAACTCTACTTATTTGATGATTAGTGTTGCTATAGTTTACAAAGACGTCTTTCAACGCTTACACCAACGAGAGTCTCAGTATAAAAATTTGCCAACGCAACGGGATTGGGAGTTTGCTAAAGAGATTTGTGATAGATTGCAATTATTTTATGAGGTAATTCTAATTTTTATTTAAACTTTACTTTTGTTTTGTTGATATGAGTTAACTTTAGTTTTTGTTTTTTTGGCAATCTTAGGTAACAGTAATGTTTTCTGGTTCAAAGTATCCCACTACAAATGTATTTTTTTCCATCGATATGTGAAATTAGATATTCGTTGGTCGACTGGTCATGTTCTCCTAGTGAAGTTATTAGAAACATGGCTAAAAAGATGCTTTTGAAGTTTGACAAGTATTGGTCTGTTATACATGGGATTATGGGAATGGCAGCGGTTTTAGATCTTCGGTATAAATTGAAGTTTGTGGAGTTACTTTTTCCTGTGTTGTACGGACAAGACAAATCGACGATTGAACTTGAGAAGCTCAAGGAATTGGTCTACACTTTGTTTCAAGAATATGAGCTTAGTGATCCTGTAGTAAGAAACAACAACGAAGGTGTTAGTGGTTTGTCTTCTTTAAGTTCAGAGTCTTCAGCAAGTCATCGGGTTGAATTTAAAAAACTCTTATCAAATATTGCTTCAATTGCCAACCAGCATGATGATTCAGGTATTACAACAGAATTGGATAATTATTTGAAAGAGAAACTTTTGCCTAAAGACATGGAACTTGATTTGCTACTTTGGTGGAAGACAAATGGGTTTAAATACCCAACACTTCAAAGGATGGCTAAAGACATATTAGCCGTTCCTATTTCGACCGTCGCCTCAGAGTATGCATTTAGTACAGGTGGAAGATTGGTAACTCCACATCGTAGTCTGTTGGACCGATACTAGGGAACCGCCCACATGATATTGTCTGCTTTGGGCTGCCCCTCCCGGCAACAACCCCTCACGGCTTTAAAACGTGTCACTGGTAGGAGTAAGATCCCCCCTTCCTTATAAGGAAGACGAATCCCCCTAGCCTCACCGATGTGGGATGCTCCTGCATTGCTACAAGAGCATTGGGTTTAAGAATCGCGGATTTGACCGGCTCGAGGGAACGATGAGGCGGAAGTCCCAACATAGTCGACTTCATCCAAAAACATTGGAGGCTCTAATGTGTGCTCAAAGTTGGCTATTGAATGAAATACGAGGTAATCTTATATTTGTTTTAGTTATGAATTCTTTGTAGTTATATATTTAATATTTCAATCATTTTATTTTGATAGTCCAGAAATCATACAAACATGAAACAATCTTCAAGAATCATGATGAACATCAAAGATAGAAAGAATATGAACAAAGAATGATTAGATTGAAAGAGAGAGAATATTACAGCTCTAATCTTGATAATTCTGCTAATGACAAAAGGTAATTACAATTACAAGAGAAAAACTATTTATACTAGGAAATTGTAAAGACTAAGCTATTACAAAACTATTACACTAAGGATAAACTTGAATACAACATTAAGCACTAACTTGAACCCAACATTCTCCCCCTTTGGATTCAAGTTTGGACCCTTGTGAATTTCGTTTTGCGCAGTCCATGGATTTTCTCTAATCTTCTCAGAGCGTTCCTGTACTGAATCTTCTCCTCAAGCAAATTTATGGCGTTGACCAATAAGTATCTTTCTTTGGAACTCATTCGTTCAGATTCAGCAGCCTTATCGTCCATCACCCTCTTCAAATCAAGTGCCCTCCTTACTAGCTTGATCGTACAGTCAAAATATTTATTCAACTCACTAAACCTCATGAACTTCTTTATTTGTAATTCTGCATAATAGACGACCCCGAACTCTGGACTTTCAAGAACCATATGCACTGGATAGCCTTCAATGTCTTCTAGGTCTTGATTCGGTCTTTTAAGATTAATGATTCGCTGATTGTCTTCAAGTCCCATCTGTACATCAATGGCCATTGCCAGTTTCACATGACATTGTATAAACCTCTTGATTGCTTCAAGAGCAACCAATTCTCCTTCTTTTCTGATCGTCATGTTTTTGAGTTCAAAATACATATATTCAAGGTCATCTAAGTATAAGTTCGAGAAGTCTGCTTTGCTTTATCTCCAAATCTGACCATCCTGCCTTGTTACAGTGAAAACAGGATACCAGATTCTCAATAACTTCTGAGCATTTATTTGTTTGATCGTCACAATCCAATGCTTTGTACGAACTTCACTGATTGGTTGACACTTGGCTTTCAGAAGATGATGATATTCAATTCGGTACTCTTTTGGCTGCTTGTGAATTCCAAGAACTCTATCACCACTTAGCATTTTTCTGTGACGAATGAAGATTCCAAAGTAGACGTCTTCTAAGTACGGCTCTCAGATTCTTTCACGATCATAACCANTAAGTATCTTTCTTTGGAACTCATTCGTTCAGATTCAGCAGCCTTATCGTCCATCACCCTCTTCAAATCAAGTGCCCTCCTTACTAGCTTGATCGTACAGTCAAAATATTTATTCAACTCACTAAACCTCATGAACTTCTTTATTTGTAATTCTGCATAATAGACGACCCCGAACTCTGGACTTTCAAGAACCATATGCACTGGATAGCCTTCAATGTCTTCTAGGTCTTGATTCGGTCTTTTAAGATTAATGATTCGCTGATTGTCTTCAAGTCCCATCTGTACATCAATGGCCATTGCCAGTTTCACATGACATTGTATAAACCTCTTGATTGCTTCAAGAGCAACCAATTCTCCTTCTTTTCTGATCGTCATGTTTTTGAGTTCAAAATACATATATTCAAGGTCATCTAAGTATAAGTTCGAGAAGTCTGCTTTGCTTTATCTCCAAATCTGACCATCCTGCCTTGTTACAGTGAAAACAGGATACCAGATTCTCAATAACTTCTGAGCATTTATTTGTTTGATCGTCACAATCCAATGCTTTGTACGAACTTCACTGATTGGTTGACACTTGGCTTTCAGAAGATGATGATATTCAATTCGGTACTCTTTTGGCTGCTTGTGAATTCCAAGAACTCTATCACCACTTAGCATTTTTCTGTGACGAATGAAGATTCCAAAGTAGACGTCTTCTAAGTACGGCTCTCAGATTCTTTCACGATCATAACCAGGAAAGTTTGCTCTGATATGAAAAGGAATATAATTCTTCGTGAAGATTTCGGTAGGATCAACAGTTTCTCTTTGAACATTGACTTCTGGTACAGCAGGTAAAGCAGCAGTAGACGATTCTGGAATAGTCTGACGATCAGCTTGAATGGGAAAAACTGGATCTTCTTCATCTAAATCAGCTTCAAAATCAAAATAAATTCCAGTTGTCTCGTCAATGTTATCWAAATCTTCTCCAAAATCCTGCTCTCCACCCAGAGTAGTAGAGAAAACATTGTTGAATCTTACATTGGCAGACAAGTCCACTAGCAACCTTGTTTCTACCGTGGAGTCCGCCGGCTTTTCAACCATTGGCTCGATCCTTGGACTTGTCTCCACATCTTCATCTTCAATAACAACAGCCTCAATTATTCTTTCTCGAACTGATTCCGGGGCAGAACCTTTAGCAATTACATCCTGAGCTATTGACTCTTCACCCATCCTTGCAACTTGTTGAGATGTCTCAGCCAATCTCTGTCTTTTTCTCTCCCCTCATGACTATCAGGATCATTCTGATCGTCATGTCTTCGTTTAAGAGATGTGGCCTGAGACCTGCAAGTTTCTTCAAGTACAGACACCCTTTCAACAAGAGTATCCATTGAGCGTTTCAGATCTTGGGTATGAGATGTGATTAAGTTGCTAACTTTAGAGAAACTAGCTTTAATCATATCTTGGAAAGTCAAAAACTCTGAGGCTCTAATAACAGGGTTAGCATCAATTTGTTGGCGTAAGAGACCAACCAAATCTGCATCTTCAGCATCTTCACTTTGAGAAGCCATCAATTTTGCATATAAGAGAGATTTCAGCCCATCCACCGATTGATCTTGTACAGACGGTTCAGGTACAGTTGGTGGTGATAGCACAGACGGTGGCTCTTCTTCAACAACTTCTTTACCCTTCAACAATCTTTTCAAACTAGCAATTTGAGCGTCAAAGTTTTCTTGAACAGCCTTTAGGGCGCCGTCCCGATATTCCCTTGACACAAAGTCAGGTAAGGTAACTTCTGATTCACTTAGAATATCAGTTGTAACAACAGTTGAAAAAACTGTTGTGCCTA
>NW_020202369.1:0-1974 GCF_001531365.2 Cynara cardunculus var. scolymus
GATCTAATCGCCAACCTCCCTATTCCCCCACCAACTTCAACCTCCACCATCCCATCACAACCTACAACCTCCACCTCCACCACTGAGTTTGCCACAAAGGCAGACATGCAAGCACTATCAAGAGCGTTGGTCTCCTCTTTCAACGAGATCAGCGCAAAGTTTGTTCATCGAGCCATCCAACCAACAAGGGCTCTCACTACAACGCTGGTCAATGAACAACGACGTACTTCAACTCTCCTTCGTTCAATGAAGGAGACCACCAGAAAGGCAGCCCTGAGGGAGTATCTTACATCCCTCAGGAGGAACAAGAAGAAGAAGAGGTCTCAAGCCTCTTGTTCAAGCAGCCGTTCGAGCAAAAGAAGGCGCCACGATGACCAAGACCCCGAGGATCAAGGCCTTGGCCCTTGTGAGGGGAGAAAGAAGTGGCGGCTGCATACACTTCAACATCCGCTGCACCACAGCAACCAGCACCATAACAACCATCCACCCAAGGAACCCAAGCGAGGGAACCAGAGGCCTCGCCCTCTAATGATGAACCGCTGAACCAGATTCCTTCAGCTAATACCCCAGAGCCCATCGTGTTGAGTTCCTCAACCGATGAAGAACCAACCACCCCTCAAACACATCAACCTCTTTCTTCTACACCAAATATAAACCTACCCTTAACCCCTTCACCAACTCCCCACACAACTCAACCTTTCATCATCTATCTACAACCAGAGCCCATAACAACCCAACCTACTTCACCCATACAACCAGAGCCCACTACAACCCAACCTTCATCACCCCAACCAGAACCTATAATAACCCAATCTTCATCACCTCAACAACCAACAGAAACCCAAGAACCTGAAACAACCCAACCAACTCAAACACAACCAATGGTGCAAGCAGATGTTCCCTCTTCCTCAAGGCATCCTCCAACAGGCCTAGTGGATGAAATTATTCAGGAGATGGAGTCAATGAGGAGAAGACCTCAGGAGCCACCCAGGGAACCAGTAATGATGGAAAATATCCATCAATACATGTACCATGATCGCGATGAAAATTTGTCAACAAATACTCCAATTCTATCGCCCGAATCAATAGATCTCCTACACCATCGTTTCGTCAGACAAACTACTCAAGATCCTCAAGTTGTCTTCTCGAACGAAGGAATAAGGAGAGTCATGGACTTAAAGATAAAATCCTTCGCCAACTGAGCTATCAGATACATTGAGTTCACCGTGGAGAGAGCCCATAGGATCATTAGCGTGTTCAACGAAAATGATCTCATCAATCTCAACCCGTACGACTTAATCGAGTTATACGCCTATACAGCTCAGAGGCAAGATCACGGGATAAGGTTTGGAATGGCAAATCAAGCGATAGTGAAGACAATGAAGTCCCTGGTAAAGCTAAGAACGAAAACAGACTTCAAGATTGAGCTAAGGCTAGGCATTGAGAGGCTATCCTGCGCTCCACCAAATGAAAAATTCCAGGGCCTGGAGGAAATACGCTCTGCCTCTGTCTTGTCTCAACCCAAACTCGGACTTATTTATAAGAATGAGTTTGGGGTGAAAAAGTTCTTCAGAATGTCTGAAGCCTTCAAGTACTCAACCGAATCACTTGAATGGCTTCAGAAAAATATTAGAGACAGACTAGGCAGAAGCCACGTGCCAAGGGAAGTGGGAAACCATCTCATTCAAGAGATCTTAACTGTCATAAATTACAGAAGATTACTCCTACACTTCAGAGATATATACTCGGGTAATCCTTGATGAGATGGATTTTTTTTGTTTTATTTTGCCTTGATGTACATTTGCTTCCAGTCTTGTATAGAATTCATTATCCAATGAAAATTTGGAATTTGATGTTTCTTTTAGATTTGTGTCTGTTCTTCATATGTGATTAGATTAGACTTTGTTATTTCATTACTTAGGGGGAGATTGTTAGATCCCATAGTGCAAAATGTAAAAAGTAATGAAAAACAAT
>NW_020202369.1:3349-22345 GCF_001531365.2 Cynara cardunculus var. scolymus
ACTTAGTCATTTCTGCCTTATCGTCTTCATCGGTCTTCTGGTTCTTCATCACTTATTGTTCTTCATTACTTTTACACTTATAAATTATGGGGTCTAACAAGTCCTTTGGTTGAAAAACCAGCTCAATGATTACAATCTTCAGTTTTCTAAAATACCTATTGATTGTGATAGCATTAGTGCTATTGCGATTGCAAACAACCCTGTTCTTAACTCCAAGACCCAACATAATGAGATCCGATATTATTTTATCAAATATCATATTATGAAAAATAATATTGAACTTCACTTTATTCCCACTGATTACCAACTCGCTAACCTTTTCACAAAGCCTCTTGATGAGACAAGATTTAACATCTTGATCAGCAAGAACTAAAGAACGCTCAAATCTTTCAAACTTTTTCCTCTAAGTCTCAAAGGTTGATATATTTTCTTTCTTATTTGAACTGTTCTTCTTCTTCTTCTATGAAACTAATATTTGGTTACTTAAGACCTTGTTCTCTTAAACGACCAACATGAATATTATGAACACATTCTTCACCTTGGTTATAATCTGTGGTTTCAATACACTTATTTTTCTTGAAAACCCCTAATATTATCTTTGTGAATTTTTCAAAAGAAGTTTTATTTTTTCAAAACTTAAAAGCTCACATATATATATATATATATATCTTGGATTACTAACAAATATTTTATCTCTTATTTCTTACTTATAATAGAAAATGCCAGGCCAAGAACGTGAACTTTTCGATCGACGACATGTCCTTCAAGCCAAACAATCATGTGGCTTTATTGGACATCTCGACGAACAAGTACTACTATGAGGAAGCTGCTACTTTCCTCAGGAACTCTCCTATCTCCTACGATCTCACCCATGAATCAACCATGGTGAAGGAAGTCCTTCAGCAGTTCTTGCTAATTGCTGAAGTTATTCATGACACTAACAAGATTGGTCAACAGGTGGAGAAAATCTCCTTCACCTTCAACAGAATGACGGTCAGTTTTAACGTAACCACACTAAGGCATGCCCTCCATTTTCCAAAGGGTCCTTACGTCAGTGATCCTTCCACTGATATCATCATCTCTTGCTTGGATGATATTGGCTATGCTTGGCAAACAAAAATGGAATCCAGCCATCTCCTCAAGTCGCTTTCAAAGATTGAGAAAAACCGCATGTCTGCGGTTTGGCAGTACTTGTTTTCCTATTTCATCTAATATATGAAGGGCAAGACTGGTGGCCAAGATCAAGCCTCCAGAGTTGCATTGAACATTGGCGTCTCTGTCATTCGATAGCGCCCAATCAACTTTGCTACTTTGATCTTGAAGATCTGGTGCTGAAGCTAAACAAGTGCCAGAGGGAGAAGATACTACCCTACACCAGGTTCTTGCCCATGGTGTTTGCCAAGATCTTTGGCAACAAGTACTCCACTGAACGAAACCTGCCCATCTGCAAGCTTGTATCCAAAATCTTGGATCATAAGCTGAGGAATCAAGACGTTGCACTCTCTGCAATTGTGCCTGCATATTCTTCATCTTCTCCAACTGGGATTGTATTTCTTTCTTCCCTTGCTCCGGTGGTCAAGACTAAGGAAAACCCCCCAAAGTCTATCCCAACCACCACCTCCTTTCTTACAAAAGAACCTCTTCTCAAACCACTCTTGGTTCTCCATCGAGGTCCAAAAAAGCCAAAAAGGGGATACCCACATCTTTTGCTGTTACCTCTCAAAAGGTTTCAGCTATTGAAACTAGCCTTAACCCCGAGGCACCTTCAGCTTTATCTCTTCCAATCTCTTCGGTGATTTCTACAATCATTGACGTACCTGTGGCTCCGATCCCAACGGCCTTAGTGACCTAAATCACTGAAGGTATGAATATCAGCATAACCACTGCTGAACACCCACTTCCACCAGTCTCAGCCATCTTCTCTTCTCTTCCTTCTTTGGTCTCGATACGTGCTCATGACTGACTAGCAGTTTTCCTCCCTAATGATGAAGCACCCACCACAGGACCTGAGGTTGCTCCTCTTGAAACACCTCAGTTATTAGATGACTATCCTTTCGAAGGAAACCTAGAGAGAACCAACATCAATCCTTCAGATGGTGCTGATGAACCCTGAGGTAATCATCCATCCTACCCCTTCATTTCTTCTAACCCCGAGCTTTATTGTGCTCAAACATTTTATTTTTTAGGTCCTTACGATGAAGGAACACCAACCTTGGAAGAAGAATACAACATGGCTGATGACGTGAAGCTGTTACTCCCTGCCGTAGAGATTATCTTTGTAAAACTAGACGAAGTCCATAAAAACATGCCTCTCAGGGATGAAGTTTCTGCTGACCTCTCAGCTATCAAAGCTGACATTCAAGAGGTCGACGAACAGCTTTTTGTGGGGCAAGTTGTTGTACGCACCAATGTTGAGGCTATCTTTGCTCTAACCAGCAAAGCTGATGAAGCAAATGCTTAGCTTGCCAAGCATGGTGAGTTGTTGTAGCAGATAATGGAGCTCTTTCAACGTCTAGTACTAGCTTCTACACCCTCGTTCACAATGATGGATCGCCTCCAGCTGGATCATACTCTTAAATGCAGTCTTCTTCAAGCCAGGGCACTAACCAAGCTTGAAGAGCAGGTGGACATCATAACATTAACTCTTGATTACCTATTCTCTTATCATGTTGATGACAAAGAGGGGGGAGACAGAGTTAGATGCTGATGCTGCTGTTGCTATCCCCACAACTGAAACTGAAGCTGACGCTTCTAGAGTTGAAGCTAATGAATTTGAGGTGTTGATGAAACCGTTAGAGCTGATGCTGAAGCTTGCGACAAAGACCTTCCTGTCACCTCTACAGTTGATGCTCGTGATAAGGAAGATGATGATGAATATGATGACAATGATGAAGACGATGATTCTCCTATCCTTCTTGATGTTGGAAAGGATCTCGATGGTGATGATGATGTAGACGACAACGATGACAACTTCACTATTTAGTACCAGAAACACGCCAACACTCTAAAAGGAGTCTCTCTTAGGGATTCTGCATACTAGGGGGAGAAAGAGAAAGAAAAAGAGGAGACTTTCGAGAAGAACTAGAACACCAAATCGAAACACAAAGGAGTTGCTGAAGAAGGAAATCTCAAGGTACTCTTCAAAACTGTTGTGCCTCAAAGTACAGAATCTTCTAGGTTTGCTATAGTTACTTCTTTTTTGGTCAACTTTCTTCCATCCCTTCTACTACCTGCGGTCGGTCAGAGGAATGGGTGTCTGAAAATCCAACCTCTAGTGTTCCTAACGACCAACAGATGTCTCAGTTTAAGGAGTCACTCGACCAAACTAGAATAAAAATCCTTCTTCGTACCTCTAGTTGTGCTGAGTTTGACTTCCTGTCTGAAGCTGAAAGACTCGAGGCACTCAAGGCTAAGGAAGAACTCAATCTTCAACGACAACAAACTGAGGACAGCATAAAGCTGGCCAAGTCTCTTGCTGCTCAAGTTCTTCCAAAGAAAAAGTCTACAAAAATGGTGAATGATGTCAAGGCCCAGGCTAAGTTGATTTTCATTGCAGAAGCTGGACATGAAAATGGACCGAGACAGAAAATGGAGCGAAGATCATCTGAACAAGAGAATAAGTCCTCATCGTATCTCAAATGTCACGATTAGTGGACAAATGAAAGATGGTGGACTTCTCATCTTAATGCTCATCACCAGAGACAACCTTGAAGCTGTCACGGAGTATCCTTCCTACCTAGGTCAGTACGGCTACAGTGAATGGCTGGAGATCTGCTATGCCATTCAGCGCTCAAAGTCAAGGCACAAGCCGATAATTGAAGACATTCTCAGCGAGTTGATCAATAAGATGTCTAAATTCGTCGATGTACCTACAAAACCGTCACTTAACAAAAGGTGGAAGAAGAAGACCTTCAAGTCCTAATGACGGACCAACCCTAAGAAATGAACATGAAACAAATTTCTCCTTAGATGAAGTCCTAAAGGATTCGAAGAAGCCAGACATCTTAATGCTAAAACTCTCTTTGCCAATGAAAGGTCCTTACATACCCAACACTATGCATCTAAAGCCTGAGTTAAGATTTATTTTCCTTGACTATGAAGGCGAACACAGCTTCCAGAGAGTGTTTAAGTTTAATCTTTGTCCAATAGAATACTTAGATTATCTAAGGTATTTGTTGGACAATGATTTATATGGTGAAATAATAGACCGCAAGATCAGAAGAGAATTTCTACGTCGAAAGATGCTCGGAGAAGAATTACCTGTCTACATCGACTTCAGAGACCTAGATTAGTTATGAAATTATGTCTTGTAAATTTATCTTTCATTGTATGTCTTTTGTATATATATCTTTTATTTCAGTGTACAACTTATATGTAATAAGTGTAGAAATGTACTGACTGAAACACTTCTAATTTTTCTTTGATTAATAGGGACACATATCTATGAGTTCCAGAAAAGAATAATATGGACACATATCTATGAGTTCCAGTATACTTTTACAGTCACTAACAATCTCTAGTCAGTGAACATGCTTTCAGTTTAAGTTTCCCTTCTTGTACTTTTTCTTAAACTTGTAACTTAAGAAAACTTAAAAAGTAAAAACTGATTCATTGAAAAAAAAAATCCCAAAATAGTTAAAAGGGATATGTACTTTATATGTAACTTTTCCTTACTATTAATCTTTAAGACAATTTTCTGTATGTTGCTTTGTCATCATCAAATAGGGGGAGATTGTTGATCCTCTCTCTCATTGATTTGATGATAATCCCTTTTACCTTTTGATGTATTAGTGTTTATGTCTTTTCAGTTCTAGCGATCATCATTGAGTCTGTTCAGTGATTGCTGAAACACGCAATGTAAGTCCTATAGCGACATCGATACTTCTAGAAGACAAAACTCACACCAAAGAACCTTCAGTGAATATCAAAAACTAAAACTGAAGATTAATGACTAGCGCGTTCATGATCTGAACCGGTATTCAATGATTACAACCTGGTCAACATATGTGTGAAGACTGCACAAACCTCAGTGAATGCTGAAGAGACCTCCAGCGTCATTCCAACATTCAAAGATCAAATGAAGCTTGCCATGCAAGATTGTTTTTGTATTGTCCTTCCACACACAAAGGACAAACCCATACCCTTTCAAGAGTATAGTACATCATGGAGCCGACTAGTCGACTCTAGTGCCCACCAACTCTATGAAAGGATGTCTGCTCCTGAATAGACAATTGTACTATTCACTGTATCAAAGGACAAGCTTTCCTCTTAAAGCTTGACGCGTGTTCCAACCCTTCTGATTTGCATTTAATGCAATGTTAGCTAAGTGCTTTCTCCATGCAAAACATAGAGAGAACACACATCTAACTAAAGAACACATACGTTTATCTTCAAGCAAGTTAGAATCTCTCTCAAGAATTCTGAAGTTCTTACCCAAGAAGAACATCCACCTGTCTTTATATTTTCGGCAAATCTTTTCTATTTTGCTAAGTTTGTTTGTGTGTAATCTTAGATTGTTTTATATAGGTTATCTTTACCATTTCTATTTCCGCAAACAATCTGCAAAAAACTGTATTGATCATTCTATATCAATATATATTTTTAAATACAAAAGTTTTCTGTGTTTGTATTCATCCATCCCTTCTACAAACTGTTCGTCTAAGACTCTTGTAGAACCGGTTGGGACCAACAGGTTATATAGAAATTGGTACACATTGTGCACAATATGTGTTTATGCACACTATGTTTACAAAAAATGGGCTGGAGGTGTTTGAACGAGTTAGGGAAGGAGAGGTGAGAGAGAGAGAGAGAGAGGACAGAGATAGAGAGAGGAGAGGGTAGATTTATAAATACCCATAATGCTCTTTATTTAATTTTTAATTTAAAATTACCTAAATTAATAACTTTTTAATTTAGTATCATTTAGTGGCTTAAAATGGATCTCACATTTCCCATAAATTGTCCATTTCTTAAAAGAAGGCCCCTTGTATATATAGGGAAGGATAAAATGCAAACTAGGTCATTTTTACAAATCGTGCCGTGAAAACCGTCAATTTTTTTATTTAGTAAAATTATTTAATGTGATGAAATTGTTTCAAATAATTTATTTCTTGATGAAATTGTTTCAAATAATTTATTTCTTGATGAAATTGTTTAATATATTTTTATTTTTATGTAAAAATTAAATTGTTTCACGTATTTCTCATTTTATACCAATTGTTGATCCCAGATCTCTCAATAACACTAATAATTTAATTAAGAATAACTAACTATGTCGTGTGAATGAATAAAATGACAAACACTCAAGAACAAAATATAAATATTCAAAGAATATACTTAAGTGCCGGAATATTCACTTTATTCGAAAATGATAGTAAAAGTGTTAAACAATTACAATAGGCCTAACACCTATTTATACTGGAAAGCTAAACAAGAAGATAACTATCTAGAGAGACTATCTAGCAAATCTTCTAGTGAAAGATAAAGCTTATCTAGATATGGATAATAAGTAAAACAAGATAAAACTTTGTAGAATCTAGCTGTCGAATTGTCATCTCCAGCTGTCTTCCATGGGACGTTGTTCAACCTTATCTTGATATCTTCATCGCATGCCTTTGGTTGAACTATTGTAGAAAACTCCAAGTGTTGGTAACCAGAGGGGTTATGAAGATGCTCGATCCATCGCATTTCTGGTCGATTCATCGACCCTCTGGTTGTATTGAGGACTTAGTTGTTTTGCCCAGAAGTATTCCATCGGCCTTCTGGTTCTTCGTCACTTGTTTTTCTTCATTAGTTTTACACATAAGAATTATGGGGTCTAACAATCTCCCCCTAAGTAATGAAAGAACAAACATAAGCTAATCTATGAACACTCAAATCATAAGTGAAGAATAGAGGCTAATCTAAAGAAAAACATCTTTTGCCAAAAAAATTAAATGGACTAAATGATGAATTATTACAATGATGGTACAAAAGATATTACAATACAAACCAAAATACTTCATTCATGATCTTCCTTGTGTTATCTTCTAGAAGCGCATCAACAGCCCTCTGAATCGAATGGCTGTTGAGATCTCATGAATAAGTTGTTGTCCCTCTCCCATCGGCACATGAGGTCTGCCAAATTTGTCTCTAATGATCTTCTGAAACCATTCAAGTGTTGTGGTTGAGTACTTGAAGGCTTCAGTCAGTCTAAAGAACTTCTTCACACCAAAATCATTCTTGAATACCAATCCGAGTTCTGGTTGAGTTAGGACTGAGGCGGATCTCTTCTTCTACAGGCCTGGAAAGTCTTCATTTGGTGGAGTGCAGGATAGACTATCGATGCCAAGATGAAGGGCAATTTAGGAATCGCTCTTTGCTCTGTGCTTTACCAAGGTTGCCATCGCTTGAACAATTGCTCGGTTTGCCATCCCAAATCTGATTCCTTGATCATGTCATTGAGCCGTATGCACATAAAGATCAATCAAGTCCCATGGATTGAGATTGATCAAGTCATTTTCATTAAAGACGCTGACATGACCATGGGCTCGCTCCACGGTCTACTCGATGTATTTTATGGCTCTGTTCACCAAGGTTCTCATTTTGATGTCCATAACCGTCTTGATCCCTTCGTTTGAGAAGACGGCCTGTGGTGGATTGGTCGTCTGCCTTACAAACCTGTGGCGCAAGAGGTTCATTGACTCTGGTGATAGCATGGGAGGATTGAGAATCAAACTTTCATCACGATCATGATACAAAGTACTGATGGATATTCTCCATCATCACTGGTTCCCTTGGTGGCATCTCTGGACGTCTCCTCAGCAACTCAAAATTTGCTATTATCTCGTCGACTATGCCTTGAGGAGGATGCCTCGATGAGGAGGGAATGTCCGCTTGCACCTGCGGTGGTTGGGTTGTGGGTTGTGTTTGAGCTAAGAGTTGTGTATGGGTTGAGGGTTGTGGTCATGGAATGGGTTTTGGTTGCGATGGTTCTGTTTAGGTTGGCTCTGTTTGGGGTACTTCTGGTTCAATGGGTTCTGGTTGGGTGGTTTCTGGTTCAAGGGGTTCTATTTGGGTTGGTGGTTGTTGAAGTAAGGTAGGTTGGGTGATTATGGGTTCTGGTTGAATGGGTAGGGTGATGGAAGGTTCTGTGTTACGAGGGGTTGGTGATGGAGCTAAGGGTAGGTTTGCGGTTGGTGATGGAGTAAAGGGTAGGTTAGTTTATGGTTGTAGGGTAGATGGGTTTTCATCAGATAAAGAACTCACCTCAATTGGTGAGAACTCATTGATTTGGGTTATAGGTACTTGGGTGGTAGCTAAGGGAACATGTACATTGTGTACATCTTCAGAGGTCTGAGCATCTAGTTCCCTAGCTTGGGTTCCTTAGGTTGTGGATGGTGGTTGGTTTTGTGATGGTGGTGGTGGTGGTGGTGGTGGTGGTGGTGGTGGTGGTGCAGCTGACTCCATTGGTTGTTGAACAGCCAGGTTCTCCCCCTCATGAGGACCTAGACCATGATCATTTTGGTCAGGATCCTCATACCTTGGCCTTTTCAGCGGGTGGCTCGATGAGCAAGATGCTCTGCTCTTCTTCTTCTTCTTTTCCCTGAAGGTCGCAAGATACGACCTTAGGGCCTTCTATCTTTGAATCTCCTCCATCAAGTGAAGGAGGGAGTTTGTGCGAGCCTGTTGTTCTTCAAGGCTCTTGGAGAGAGCCTAGACTGGTTGTGTGGCTCTGTGTGCGAACTTTGCACTTATCTCGTTGAATGAGGAGATAAGTGCCTTTGACAGAGCCCTTAAGTAGGCTCTGGTGGCATAGCCTTTTGTGGTGGAGGTGGATGTCGATGTGGGAGGAGGGATGGAAGTTGAGGTGGAAGAAGGTGGTGGGATGGGGAGGGAGGCTATTATGTTTCTCACCTCTGCAGTGAAGGATGTAAAGGCTTCATCAAATGATGGAGCTGCAGAGGGGGGTGGAGGAGGGGGTCGTTGGGCAATTATGGGCAATGACGGTGGCTGGAAGTGAGGTAAGGGTAGTGTGTATATTGGTTATTTGGGTGGAGAGAGAGGCTATGGCTTCATCGAATGATGATGTTGGTTGTGGGGTTGGTTGAGGTATTTGGGAGAGGATGATGGCTGGGAGTGTGGTGAGGGTATTAGTGATGGTATTGAGTTGGGTAGTGATGGAAGCTATGGCTTCACCGGTCGTAGTTGTCTGGGTCGTGAGGGTGGCAAGGGTGTTCATCAAGGTCTGGTTTCGAATGGTGGAGATGGTGGATGCGGCATTCTGTTGTTGAACTGTTTGTTGAAGCATTTGGAGGCGGGTGGTTTTGTTTTTGGCTTGGGCTTTAAGGATGGCAAGGGATTGTCGAAGGGGTATGAGATCGATGGATGGGGAGGATTCGATAATCCTTGCTAAGATGAGCTTAAGGTCGTCCAAGGACCACGGAGTCGAGTCGACAAAGGCCTGGAACTCTGCCTTTGTGACAAGATCAGCTAAGGGGGTAACCCCTGCAACAACAGATGTTGTAGGTTGTGCCTCAGTTCCAGAGGCGCCATCATTGCCTTGTGCGAATGTGGGCAATGAAGGACTTTCATCGAGTCCTCGATAGCCCTTTAATGAGGAGCTATCTCCTGATGTTGCTACATCTTCTTGTTCTTCCTCGGATTCAGAGGCCGAGTAAGACAAGTAGGTATGTGTCCCCTTCGCTAGATGAAGTATCGAAGGGCTGGTTCCTGAATGGGAGATCGCTCTAAACAATCTTGGGGAGGTTCAATGTTAGAAACAGCACATGCTTCTGGGTGTGTGGAAGATTGTGGCGAGCTATGAGGCAATGTTGCTCTTATTTCTTCATCGCCTCCCTGTTGGGAGAAAGATGATGGATGATGTGGTTCCTCGGCAATATCATCTCCAGAGGCTTGAAGAGTGGCCTCTGGATGGCTAGCTTGGGTGAGGATTAGACTGGGCCGTCCTTGTTCAATACCCATTTGGCCTTGATCGCCAGGGGTAGCAGATGTGGTTGCCCTTTGGGTGGTCGGTGCAGGAGTTATGTTTATAGGGCTGGGGGATGCGTGAGGAGTGTCATCATCATCATCTTCATCATCTGATGAGGATGACTCCTGCGCTCTCTCGCTTGCATTGGGGGACGACTCTATTTGCTCTGGGGTAGCTGTTTGCGGTTCTTGGGACATCAGAGAGCGTTTATACTTCCTACGTATCTCAGACGTCTCTGGAAAGACACTGAGCATGGCCCTCGAGATGGTCCTTTCTGTCGTGTAACCATCCTTAGAGATGGTTGGTCAATGGTCGTTCATTAGATATTGTTGAGTGAACGATTCTTTGGTCGGTAGATTGTGCCTCCTCATCGCGTCCCTTATAAATAAGGCAAGGAACCGCAGGAAGAGGACAGAGGATAGTGACTTTCCTATGGCCACGAGCTTGCGTTTCTTGATGACCGCTGCATGGATCTCATTGTAGATGAGAAGTGTGTAATCCAGCGATAGGTTGAAGAAAAGGCCATACATTATGGTCATGTTTCTTTGATCCATGCTCCCGAGCTTGCAAGTAAGAGCTCGGTTCATGATCGAGAAGAATATGTTCCACATTAGAGGCAAAAATTGCCTCTTGAATTCCGATGCATTGTGTAGGTCACGGTTGTAACCCAACATCTTGATGAAGCGGAGAATGTCGGAACTGGTGGGTGGCTCGGCATAGTGTTCTTGGCGAGTTGGGATACAAAAGACTTTTGAAACTTTTGCACGGGAGATCTTCACCGAGCAAACCATGTCATTTGGGACATCAATGTCCCCCATGATACCACGGTTCTCCGGGAAAAACTCGTAAGTTTGCCAGTATAGTTGTACGTACTTCAAAGGTACCCCGTTGTCAAAAAGGGTAAGAGCAGGTTGGAGAATACAGTTCTAAAAGAACTTTATCATAATGGCAAACCTGTCTTCAATCAGGTTTGTGCTAAGGTCAATAGCATGGTTGTTGGGTTTTATGGGCATGAAAATCAGTGCTCGGTTGTCTAGGCCAGTCGATTGCACATGGTTGTCGTTGTTTTGAGATTTGTGTGATGCTAAGGAAGCCATTGTTGGAGAAGTTGCAGGTTTTGTTTGCAGGTCGTCTTAAGTTCTTGAAGGTTTTGTGAGCGTAAAGAGGAAACAGGTGGAGAAGATGGGTATTTATAAGTGGGGAAGTGGAAGGGTTTTGGGTTTAAGAAATATTATTTTAAAGGATAATGATGATGGTTTGGGACGTTTGGGTGAAAAGTTGGTGGTGATGGTGATCGTGGCTGTAATCCTGCACATTGTCATAAATGTAGGTGGACACGTGTCTTAATGGGGTGGAAGGTTTGAGAAATGAAGGGTTTTCTAGGGAACATGCCGTTTGAAAGTGTCAGGCGTGTGGAAGTATGACGTTTGGGTGATTAGGGATGATTATTTAAAAAATAATTATCCCAAATAATATCTCTTGAAAAATAACTCCAAAAATATTTAAATTTAAAATTCCATCTAAAAACCCATGTTGTATGGTTTTTAGTCACAAAAGCTGCAAATTTGTATAATCTTTAAAAGGTTTTCAATTAAAGATGTGTTTTTGGTTAAAAATTAATTTGTCATGGAACCAGAGGTGCTCTGGTTGATCATGACTTTTTGGAGGGGAACCAGAGGTCTCTGGTTAAGAGTGATGAATTTATTCATCGATGGAATGTTGGGTTTTATGAATAAGGGACTCTGGATAGACAAACCAGAGGCTCTGGTTAAGCACGGAAAACCCTTAAATTAAAAACACCCTTTATGAAGGACCAGAGGGGCTCTGGTTGAATGTTAGGGATGATTCATCATTTATATAGAATTTTTGTTATCCATAGGCTCTGGATAGAGAAACCAGATGCTCTAGGTGGGAAAATGCATATTTAGTGCAATTAGTGCTTGAAGAATGCAAAACTCCCCCTCAAATGATGCATAGAGTTGTGTATTGAGTAAAAAACTGCCCCTAGAATCAATAAGAAGGTTGATTTGGATGACCAAAGTCTCTGGTCTATACAACCAGAGGCTCTGGTTGTGAATGATGATGCATATGAAATTTGGTGAAGTTCATGTAAATCTACATGAAAAGCTGGTTCCAAAGACTCCGTATCCAAAGGCTCTGGTCTTTAGACCCAGAGGCTCTGGGTTGAGAAGGATATGCAAAAATGATGAAAGTATGTTAACAAAGTGCATGTGAAGTCCAATTTAGACCAGAGGGGCTCTGGTTGCAAAGGACTTGGAAACTAGAAGCTCTGGTCTTTGGAACCAGAGGCTCTGGTTCAAGGAATGATGTAATACGACTAAGTAAAATGTATGAAAGGATGAGGGAGACCAATTTTGGGACCAAAGAGGCTCTGGTCTCAAAGGATTGGATTCCAGAGGCTCTAGTCTATAGAACCAGAGGCTCTGGTTGAAAAGGAGGTACTTAGTGAAAAATCATAAAGTATTTTCTTTGGACCAAAGGTGCTCTGGTTCCAAAGACGATGAAAAAGTTTGGCCAAAATTTAAACAAGTATTTCTAATTGGCCAGAGGCTATGGTTTTGAGTACTTGGGGATTGTGGCCTTAGAATATATCTCTTGTAGGCATAACCATGAGATATTGAGGATCTCTGGTTTTGAACTAAGGATTGCCTCTAAGTAGTGAGATTCTGCATACCCATCTTGCTGACAAGAAATAAAAATCTTTTCTCATCAAGAGCTTTTGTGAAAATGTTAGCAAGTTGAATCTCTATAGGAACAAAATACATTTCTATTGTACCTTTTTGACATGCTTAGAAAGTTGGCGAAGAGGCATTCATTGGTTGTTGCAGATCTCGTTTTGACACCAGATGTTGGATCACCAATGATTTGGTGTTGTGGATGGTCTTTTGTCCACTTGGTGCAAGATTGGGGTTCTGGAGAAATAGGATGCAGTTCTTCATCAACCGATGGAACTGCTTGATCCCCCTCGAAGAGATCATCTCCAGATTTATCTTCTGGCTCTAGTTCTGGTTCTGAAGACACAGAAGAAGTAGAAGGTGAAGTAACATGAGTTTCAGAGAGAGATGTACCTTCAGTATTGGAGACTTCATGTTCTTCATCGGCTCTAGAAGTGGGTTTAGCAGTAGGTGCATGTCCAAAGACTACTTCTTCTTCGAAGATGTCTTCAAATAAATGAGCTATCTCTAATTCATTTGGTTTGGCAAGTGATGAATCAAAGGCTCTCTGTTGAAGTCCGAGTCCTGAACTTCTGTGTCCAGAAGTCATTGGTGAAGAATCATCAAAAGACACGTTGATGCTTTCAATGACGATCTTTGTCCTTTTGATGAAAACTCTGTAGGCCTTGGCGGTTTGAGAATAGCCCTGAAAGATCCCTTCATCAGCTTTCTTGTCGAACTTGCCAAGATATTCTCTGTCATTAGATATGGAAATATTTGACATTTAGTCTTCTTTGATTGATGAGCTCATAGGGAGTCTTCTGGTGCCTCTTGTTGATGATTGACCGGTTCTAAGTGAAGCAGGCAGTGGAGATAGCTTCAGCCTAGAAGGTGATAGGTAACTTCGATGAAGCAAGCATGGTCCTTGCTGCTTCCACGAGGGTTTTGTTCCTTCGTTCCACTACTCCATTCTGTTGTGGAGTTCTGGCTGCTGAAAAGTTTTGGGAAATACCTTCATCGATGATATATTCATCGATTCTGGCATTTCTGAATTCAGTTCCATTGTCACTTCTAACTTTGATGAGCTTACGCTGTATAAGGACTTGGAGCCTTTTCATCACCCCAATGAGGAGTTCATAAACGTCTGATTTCTTCTTCACGAACTCAACCCAAGTGTATCTGGAGTATTCATCAACTAGTACCGATATGTACTTCTTTCCAGAGAGGCTTTGTGTAAAGATGAGCCCACAGAGATCTATGTGGATCATGTCCAAGGGCTTGGTGCAGGAGGTTTCTGACTTTGTTTTATGATATGCCCATTTCAGCTTCCCCATCTCGCAGGCTGAGCATAGATGGTCTTTTTCGAAATTAAGATCTGGAATCCCCTTGACCAGCTTCTGTTTGGCTAGCTTCCTTAGTACGTCAAAGTTCAGATGTGAGAACTTCTGGTGCCATAGCCAATTTTCATCGCTCTTATGGGATACAAGACAGAGGGTGTCTTGTCCCACAGAGGATTGAAAATCCAGAAGATAGAGATTCTCTTCTCTCTTTGCCTTGATGATGGTTTGGTCGGGCTATATTTCGATGATGCAGAAACCCTTGCGAAATCTGACTTCAAGACCCTTGTCGCAGAACTAGCTTATGCTTAGTAAGTTATGCTTCAGACCTTCAACATAAGCCACTTTGTTGATGGAGATGTTGCCTTTTATGAGTGTGTCGTATCCCTTGATGGTACCCTTATTGTTGCCTCCAAAAGTGACAGAGCCTCGACTTTTTTCGATGAAGGAGGACAGATGACTTTTATCACCCGTCATGTGCCTGGAGCAACCTGAATCCATACACCATGGTTGCACATGCTGGTCCTGCAAGAAAAGTTAAAGGTTTTTAGGTACCCATTTCATAATAGGTCCACGTTGGTTAGTCGGAGATACGACCGTTCTCTTTTCATCAACTCTCTTGGGAGTGGGCTGATTTTCATTACCCATAGCCTTTGCAGGCTTGGGTCTATTTGCATTTCCCTTGCCCTTAGACTTGGACTTTTTCAAGTTTTCATTGGTTTGAACATTATAGTGATAGACGTGTTTGAAAAATATGCAGTGGTGGGTTAACATGTGGTTCCTCAGGTTTTGTAAAAGTGCTAAACATTGACAGTTAGGATATTTTGAACATCAATGTTTAACTTTCTTTTTATTCGTTGAAAATGAAGAAGTAAATGTAGGAGATGAAAATCCTATCCTAGCATCGGTTGTTTTTACAAACTTCCTATCTAGTTCATATTTTTTATTTGTAGAAGACTGGGTCTTTACTTCTTTCCTGAGGGAGGGTTGCTTTTGTTCAGCTGAATGAGAAGAAAAGTGGTGGTTAGAATTTTTAGAGGCAGGCCACTTCTGTTTTTGCAGGCGAGTAAACTTAATGAACTTAGATGAAGTACTTGGGCCTTGTGAGGTATCGATGGCAGACTTGGTGTTACTCAGCTTTCCTTTTCCTGTGTCTGAAGTTTTCATAGATGCTGGAACATCGGATTTTATTGAGGCTTTGAAGTTTTGAGGCTTCTTATCCTTAATGACCTCTGGTGATTCACAAATTATTTCTTCTTCAGATTCAGAGTCAAGAAAGTCTCTCGCGGATTTCTCAAAATCAAAATTGTCATGAATGTTGGTGGGAGGAGTGGGTTCAGAGGTTGATCCCATAGTTCCTTTGTTATGGTGCATGCATCGAGGGATAGGATGATTTCATTGAGAATGGCCATGATAATTAATCTTTTGGCCTTTTTGCCAGTCTCTACGTGCTCCATATCATCTTCATCCCAATTATTCTTGTCCTTGGGCATGTTGTAAGCTGGTATTTCTGCTGTGGTGCTCGTTTCTGGGACTCTTGGAACAAGAGTCTATGGTATGTAGGGACCCTCCATGACACATCTGAGGAGATTCCTGTCCATCCCCTCCAGAAAATTTACCATTCTTATTCTCCATTGTGGATACTCATCTCTTTGAAGAGTAGGAGGTTTGGTAAGGGAACCAACACTATAAGCAGAATTCCAGTTGGCCATTGAAGATTTGGAAGAGAAAAATTACGCTTTTTAGAGAAGATTTTTATGAAATCTAGAATTAATGGAAAAGGAGAATTGAGAGTTTTTTTATGATCGTTTTGATTGAAGAACAATCAATTGGCTCTGATACCAATTGTTGATCCCAAATCTCTCAATAACACTAATAATTAAATTAAAAATAACCTAATTATGTCGTGTGAATGAATAAAATGACGAACACTCAAGAACAAAATATGAATATTCAAATAATATATTTGAGTGCTGGAATATTCACTTTATTCCAAAATGATAGTAAAAGCGTTAACCGATTACAATAGGCGTAACACCTATTTATACTGGAAAGCTAAACAAGAAGATAACTATCTAGGGAGACTATCTACCAAATCTTCTAGGGAAAGATAAAGCTTATCTAGACATGGATAATAAGTAAAACAAGATAAAACTTTGTAGAATCCAGCTGTTGATTTGTCATCTCCAATTGTCTTCCATGGGGCGTTGTTCAACCTTATCTTGATATATTCATTGCATGCCTTTGCTTGAACTATTGTAGAAAACTCCAAGTGTTGGTAACTAAAGGGGTTATGAAGATGCTCGATCCATCGCACCTCTGGTCGATTCATCAACACTTTGGTTGTATTGAGGACTTAGTTGTTTTGCCTAGAAGTCTTCCATCGGCCTTCTGGTTCTTCATCACTTGTTTTTCTTCATTACTTTTACACATAAGTATTATGGGGTCTAACATTGTTTACTAAAAATTAATTGAAAGAAAATGATAATGTCCATAATTAAGGTCCTCCACAATAAATAAATAAAAAGGCTAATCAACCCTCATAATTAAACAAAGAAAAAAAAGAAAATTTATGATAAGTTGAATGAGGTTTTCACGGTTTATATTAATGGTTTGGTTTGCATTTTATCCTTCCTTTATGTATATGTTACTATAATTAATTAATTTAAGTAAAATTGTTGTAAATTATTATAGTCGTTTATGTACATCACTGTTTGTTAGATCCGATCCATTAAAAAAATATGTTTGGATAAGTAATCTTGAAATAATGGGCAGGCCTGAGCTAAACCATACAAACTAATGGAAGAATTTGGACGATTTTGATCTTCTTGCAAAAATAATACTATCCCTTGTTCCCCTGGGATGGAGGAAGTTAGGTTAGCTGAAAGATGGTTATCAGTTCAAGGACGTAAGGTCACCCAACCCGTAATTATGAGAGGAGTGCCTCCTCACAAAGGGGTTGCAGTGACCAAGCAAAAGAAAATTTGTGCCAAGAGTCCCCATTTATATTTTATAATTAATTAAAATTTATTTATAATTAATAGTTTATAGTTTTTTATTAAAAGAATTTACAAGCTTACTTAGCTGGCTATATCAATATTTTTTAAATATATTATATATGATATGCCATGTAATATATCTTGAGTTAGAATCTCCAACTAATTGATGGTAAAAATATTTGGTTGCTAAAAATCCGGACACTATAGAATACTCCTTGAATAAAAAATATACCTCATATTATGTGAAATCATTTTTTTTTCTTAAGTTATGTTTTTACTACTTATATTAATTTGGAAAAAAAATTATGTATTTCTAATTGTTTTACATTATTTATGATTTTGTTTAAGTTTTGTTTTTTACATGTAAATTTTTTTTTGGCTTGTTAGCCCGTACTCACGCCCGACACGTTTAAGGGAGGCATGACCAAGTTATCAGACCCACAAAAATTGCATATGTAACATATACTATTTCAGATTTCTTATTATATTAAGTTCTTCATTTAAGGATAATTAAGTTGATAATATATGAGGATTTTTCATATAGGAAACATGTTGGAAAGTCTGGGATTCGAATCGAGATCGAAAAATGGCAAAAAAGAACGAGAAATGGCCTTCACGACTTGGCATGCGACCTAGGCTGCCTCCTAAGTCAAGTAATTCTCTGTTTGAAGGTTTTTGGGTCCCAGGCAACCTCCCATTTGTCCTAGTCGCATGAATGGTCGCAGGAAGGTCTGACCTGTTCTAAAGCTAGTTTTACACTGTGATTGAGAAGCAGTTGGACTTTTAGCACATGAAAAGTCTTTTACTTTCTTTAATAACTCATCTCTTTCATCAGCAAACTAAATCGTATTTCTTTTTTAGTTCAGTTCTCATGTTCAATTTAGTCACAAGTTATGTCTTCAGATCAGACAATTTTCTTGAAATATCCAGGAGTTTACCTTCTAACTCCTTCTTAAGAAATTCAAATTTCTTCTTCTGATTATTAAACTCTCTTCTCTCTTCATCTGAGCAGCTCTTCTCATTCACAGAAGCGATGTTGAGCCTTTTTTTTCCAGCAAGCTCTTTAGCAATAGCTGCATATTTCATTTTGTAGTATTTCTCTTCTCAAGCGCAAATTGCTTCTTCTCTTCATCTAAAGCTTTCTGCTTTAGAGCAATGCTGTCAGATAATTTATGAGTCTGGCTCAGACATTCTTCTTTGATGTCGTTCTTTTCTTTATCTATCTTGTCTCATTCCAAGATAATCAGTTGCTCAAAATCCGAGATTTGATTCAAAAGCAATTTAGCATTCTGCTCGAGAGAGTTGATCTTATTTTCATAAGATACGCGTTCAGCACCAAATCTTCTTTCAACTTCAATAAATTTTTTTCTTCTCTTTCTCAAAATTAATCTTTTCAACATTTACAATCTTCTTAGCTGCCAATACTTTCTCCTTTTCTAATGTAATAGTCTGGTTACTATTTTGGTTATATATATATAATATATATATATATATATATATATAATATATATATATATGTATGATATATGTGTGTGGGAGTATATAATTAAAGAAAAGATGGGAGAGGGGTCGGCTATTAAGCCGCCTCTCAAAGTCCTTGTGGGTGTGTATGTATATATGTAGTTTTTGATGAAAAGAAACACACACATACACATATTTCAATTTCAAAACTCTCTGAAGATTCTGAAGTTTGCACATCAGGAAAAAGAAAAGATATCAAAAGGTTTTGATTCTCAATTTCTACGTGGTGAGTGTATTAAAAGCTTTGAATAAGAATAACTTTCATACAAATTGAAAAGCATTTAGATCTGATTATTATGAGTTTGGATGCATTTTATGATGATTCTTGTGTAAACCGGCCAAGTGGTGTCCGGATTATAATCCGGATACTTAAACCGGATGTGCTTTGTCCGGATATCTATTAAACCGGACAAGAAATAAACGGATTATGTTTTAAACCGGGCAAGAGGTGACCGGATAATGTGTAAACCGCTTAAAGAATCATGTGATGTATT
>NW_020202369.1:29895-31417 GCF_001531365.2 Cynara cardunculus var. scolymus
GATGGAGAGATTAGCAAAGTTGTACCTTGATGAGATAGTGACACGACATGGAGTTCCATTATCAGTTGTTTCTGAGAGAGATAGTCGCTTCACTTCTATGTTTTGGAAGAGTTTTCAGAGAGAAATGGGTTCACAGATTAAGCTAAGTACAGCTTATCATCCTCAAACTGATGGACAGAGTGAACGAACTATCCAAACATTAGAAGATATGTTGAGATCTTGTGTTATTGATTTTGGAGGGTCGTGGGATAGTCATTTGACTTTGGTTGAATTTGCATACAACAATAGTTATCATTCAAGTATTCAGGCAGCACCTTTTGAAGTTTTGTATGGACGAAAATGTCGAACTACTTTGTGCTGGAATGAAATAGGTGAAAGATAGTTAGCTGGGCCTGAGTTAGTTCAGCAAACTGCAGATAAAATTGGGGTAATACGAGAACGAATGAAAGTGTCGCAAGATAGACAAAGAAGTTATGCAGATAAACGTCGGAAACCGATTGAGTTCCAAATAGGTGATAAAGTGATGTTGAAAATATCACCATGGAAAGGTATAGTACGTTTTGGAAAGAGAGGAAAGTTAAGTCCAAGATATGTCGGACCATTTCTTATTATTGGGAGAGTTGGGGATGTGGCCTATAAGTTAGAACTTCCTGTAGAATTAAGTGGAATACATGACACGTTTCATGTGTCAAATTTGAGGAAGTGTCTAATAAGTCCAGATGTGGCAGTACCACTACCTGAGATTAAGGTAGATGAAAAGTTATGTTTAGAAGAAACCCCTGAGCAGATTACTGATTATAAGGTGAAAAAGTTACGAAATAAAGAGATTGGGTTAGTAAAGGTTCAGTGGCGTTTTCATAAAGGATCAGATGCCAACTGGGAACCAGAGTCGGAAATGCGGATGAAATATCCTTACTTGTTTGCTTAAGTGAATTCCGGGACGGAATTCTTTTAAGGAGGGAATATTGTAATAGTCTGGTTATTATTTTGGTTATATATATATATAATACATATATATATATATGTATGTATGTATGTATGATATATGTATGTGGGAGTATATAATTAATGAAAAGAAGGGAGAGGGGTCGGCTATTAAGCCGCCTCTCAAAGTCCTTGTGGGCGTGTATGTATATATATAGTTTTTGATGAAAAGAAACACACACATACACATACTTCAATTTCAAAACTCTCTGAAGATTCTGAAGTTTGCACATCAGGAAAAAGAAAAGATATCAAAAGGTTTTGATTCTCAATTTCTAAAAGGTGAGTGTATTAAAAGCTTTGAATATGAATTACTTTCATACAAATTGAAAAGCATTTAGATCTGATTATTATGAGTGTGGATGCATTTTATGATGATTCTTGTGTAAACCGGCCAAGTGGTGTCCGGATTATAATCCGGATACTTAAACCGGATGTGCTTTGTCCGGATATCTATTAAACTGGACAAGAAATGAACGGATTATGTTTTAAACCGGGCAAGAAGTGACAGGATAATGTGTAAACCCTTAAAGAATCA
>NW_020202369.1:32304-34614 GCF_001531365.2 Cynara cardunculus var. scolymus
GATTAACCTGTTTTGCAGGACAGTGTGCTGTGAAAGATAAAGGCAAGGGAAAAGTCTAATTGTTGATATTAGCTTGTTATGCATATGTATTAAAAATACATTTTCATAGTTCATGTTTTGTAATAATACTATTTTAGTATTATGAGAATGATGATGTGAATTATATGTATTTGAGATGTGAGGGTTGTTACATCTAAGTCCAGTAATTTTCTTTATTCAATCAGATCACTCTCAGATTTATGAAATTTTCCACGTAAGTCCTCAGCCTCTGTATTATTTCTCCCAGAAGAGTTCCTATCAGATTGCAGTTCTTGAAGTTTATTGAACAGATCTTTATTATCTTTACTCCAAGTCTTCAAATCATCATCATAGTCTTTTCTCACATAACTCAAAGTTTTCTCAAGCTTTTCAACCTTATACTGAAAGTCCTTCTCAATTCTTTCACATTTTTCTTTATGATCGCTTTTTAAATCTTTAATATATTCCTCATTTGAATGGTTTTCATAGAATATATTAAGGTATTTCCCTTTGTAGTCCAGTGTGATTTTTTCCAAATCAGACACTTTAATTTTCAAATCCACATTCTTCTTCTCAAATGAAACTGCCATTTCCAGAAACAGATTGATCAAAAAATCTAATGCAGTGAAATCAATTCAAAGAAATCAAAAACAACTAATCTAAAAAAAATACCAGAAAATCATAAAACTGATGAGAAATCACAAAAGCAACGAAAACTGTCAAAAATCAGTAAAAACAATCAAAAAAACTGTTGAAAATAGTTAAAAACTGTTAAAAACAGTCAAAAACAGTTAAAACTGATTAAAACAGTTTACGCGAAGCAAAACGGTTCAAAAACTCTCAAACAGTTCAACCACAGATAAAAACAGATAAAACTGCGCAAAATTACAAATCCTGGTGAAAAACATATAAGAACTGCTAAAATCGGACAAGACAGTGTCCAAGGATAAGGCTAAAACAGACACGGGATAAGCAAGAATGGCTAAGTCTTTATTCGAGTTCCTAATCCGGACAAGGAACGAGCTAAGGATACTAAGTCCTAAACCGTGCAACAAAGTGACCGAGGATGGCTAAACCGGACGCCCCTTTGTCTGGGGTTGTCTGAGAATAAACAAGATCGCGACTCAATTGTTTACAAGGAATCCGGCCAAAGTGAGTGAGGAAGGCAAGATCGGACAAGCCTGTGTCCGAGTTATGATTAAATCGGACAGGCTGTCGAGCGGTTTAGGCTAAGACTGACAGCCTTATTAGCGACTTACAACAATTCCGGTCATGCCTTGTGATTTTAACTAAGTCCTAAATCGGCTGTAACTATGAACGATTTACCTAAATCGGATGATGAGACGGGCGATTTAATCCAAGTTCGGACAGACCTATATGCGATTAAGATGAAGTACGAATGAAGAAGGAAGCGATTTAGGGAACTGTCCGGATTACTAAGTGATCAGAAACACCAAGTCTTTGAGCGATGAAGAGGAATCCGATCAAGTCAAGTCTAACACCTTGAGCGATTTAAAGGTATCCGGGTATGCTACTTGAGCGATTTAGATATCCGCTCACTTTGAAATTCTGGCCAAGTTCTTGAACAACTAACAAAATTCGGTCAAGTGTAATTTGAGACAATGAGCGATTTACAGAATGAATCCGATGAACAAACTTCAAATTTTCATGGAAAAATGGATCAAACCCTGACCTTTTTGATAAAATTTTCAAGAACATCAAAAAAAAATCAAAACCACAAATTTGATCAAATCCTCAAAATAAGTGATCAAAACATGAAATCTTGTGAATAACAAAGATTCACAATGTAAAAACTGTTGGTCCCGTAAGGGTCTACAAGAATAGAAACAGTTTGTAGAAGGGGGGATGAATACAAACACAATATTTTCAAATTTAAAATATATATTGATAGAGAAGATCAATTCAGATTTTACAAGACTGTTTGCGGAAAGATAAGTTAATGAAAACCTATCTAAACAATCTTTGGTTACACACAGAGTTTTAGCAAATACAAGAAAAGAGATTGCTAAAAGGAGAATCCTTTACTTAAGCTAGAAGGTGCTTGAAATAAGAATAGGGTTAGAGAGAGATGTGCGCTTTCTACATGGAGAAGAAACACTTCTATTTATACCCAGTGCATTAAATGTTCATTTAATGCAATATGGTAGGTTTAGAGTGCGTGTCAAGCCTTAAAAGGAAGGCTTGTCCTTTGCTATAGTGAATAGTACAAAAGCACTATTTTCTGAACATACATCCTTGCCTAAAGTTGGTGGACAAAGAGTCGACTAATCG
>NW_020202369.1:34799-36470 GCF_001531365.2 Cynara cardunculus var. scolymus
AAGCTTCCTTTGATCGCTGAATGCTGGAATGACCTGGAGGTCTCATCATCATTCGCTAAAGCTAGAGCAGTCTTCACACATATATAGACAGGCTTGTAATCACTGAATACCGCTTCAGATCACATACTTGCCAGTCTCTAATCTTCAGTTTCAGTCTTCGACGTTCGTTAAAGGATCTTTGGTGTGAGTGTTGTCTTCTTGAAGTATTGTTGTCTCTGATGAATTTACAATACAAGTTCTTTAGCAATCACTGAACATACTTAGTGAGGATCGCTGGAACTGAAAATACAGAAACACAAATACAACGTGAAAGGAAAAAGGGATTATCATCAAATCACTGAGAGAGCGGATCAACAATCTCCCCCTATTTGATGATAACAAGATAACATAAAGAAAGTTATCTTATCAAATAATAGTAAGGAAAAGTTACATATAAAGTACATGTCCCTTTTTACTATTTTGGGATTTTTTTCAGTTTGGATAGTCTCAGCTTGAGAAGTTTTCTTAAGTTATATATAAGAAAATTACAAGTACGGAAACTGAAACTGAAAGCTTATTCACTGAGTTAAAGACTGTCAGTGAACGGAAAAAGTAACATCGGAACTCATAGACTTGTGTCCCTATTAMTTTTTTCAGGGATCTTTTTCAGTGAAGTACATGGAATACTCATTTTATTAATCAWTGGAAATAATACAAGTATTACAGTACATGTTCAGAATTTACATAATGTAAATACAATCAATGAAAGAAGATATAGAAAAAGATTTACAAGGAAAAGTGGATTGTAGTTACAAAGAGAACCTTATTCTAGAACACTTAGATCTATATAATCAGGTACATTTTCACCAAGGTTTCTTCGACGTAGGAATTCCCTTCGTATCTTCAGATCGACGACTCTTTCAGGCATACTATCATCTATCCAGAGCAAAAGATATACCAAGTGATCCATTGGACATAGACGTAGCTCTGACATTCTCTGAAATCTGACTTCACCTTCATAGTCAAGGAATATAACTTCTAACTCAGGTTTAAAATGCACAGAGTTGGGTGTATAGGGACCCTTATCTGGCAAGTCAAGATTCAGCATAGAAATGTCGACACTCATATGACCCTTCAGGACTTCATCTAAGGAGAACTTCGTTTCATGTTCGTTCCTTAGGGATGGTCCTTCATTAGGATCAGAGAGCTTTATTTTCTTCTTCCCACCTTTCTTCAGAGTTGGCCTGTCAAGGACCTTGACATACCTGGACATCCTTTTGATGAGCTCGTTGATGGTGTCCTCGATAAGTGTCTTGTGTCTCGACTTAGATTGCAGAATGGCTTGTCTGATCTCCATCCATTCGTTGTATCCATAGCGGCCAAGGTAGGAAGGGTACTCGGTAACGGCATCAAGATTGTCCCTGGTGATGAGCATTGAGACCAGTGTTCCACCGTCTTTAGATCATCCGTTGATGCTGACGTTGATGATTGGACGGGGACTTAAGTCTCTTTTTCAGCTTTGCTTCGCTCCATTGCTTATCCTTGTCCGCTAGCTTTTGTTTCTTCTTGCGTTCAGCTTCTGCTAATGAAAGAAGTTTAGCTTGGGCTTGGACAGCACTAACCATTTTCTTGGACTTTTTCTTGGGAAGGACTTTAGCAGCTAGTGACTTGGCCAGCTTTAAGCTGTCTTCA
>NW_020202369.1:38960-40080 GCF_001531365.2 Cynara cardunculus var. scolymus
GACCACCAGTCTTTCCACCCATGCACTGGATGAAGTGAGAGAACAGGTATTGCCAGTGATTGAGAGGAGCGTTGGAGTCCTTCTTTATTGGCCACTGGTAGCCAATGGCATCGACGAAGGAGATGATCTTGGCGGTGGAGGGTTCGCTGTCGAAGGGACCCCTTGGTAGACTGAGAGCTGAGCGGAGTGTAGAAACCCCAAAGTTCATTTTCATTCGGTTGAAGGTGAAGTGGATTTGCTCCATTGTTCGTCCAGCTTCGTCTTGGACCTCAACGACCTCAGCAGTGTACCAGAATTGCTGAAGTATTTCCTTAACCATGAGAGGCTCATGGTTGAGAGCGTAGCCGAGCGACGACTGTTTGAGAAAGTCAGCCGCCAGTTGGTAGAAGGCTCGTGTAGGGGGTATCTCTAGCAAGGCAAGATGAATGTTGGCCTTGATGGAGATCTCGTCAATGGTGAAGTTGACGTTCTTGGCAGCCAATTCTATTTTGTTAAAAAAAAACATAAACAGGAAGATTAAGGGTTAGAAATGTACCAATAATATATGGTTAAAGATTATAGAAAAAGTTTTTAAACAAGTAAAAACTTCATTTGAAAAAACCATAAAAATAGGATTTTTCAAGTAGAATGTGTATGAAGAAACAGATTTTTTAATCAAGAAAGAAATGATTAAAAAATCTTTAGTTTAATGCATTAAGAGAACAAGGTTCTTAACATCATTAAACACATTTCTTATAACAAGGAAAAGAAAAGAAAGTGATTCTGACCTTTGTGATTGAAGAGAAAAGGTCGAAAAAAAAAGGGTATGAGGAGAGTTCTTGCTTTGGGAAAAATATTAGTAGAGGTTCGTCTAATGATTTTTGAAAGCGTAAAGAGAAAAGTGAAGTAGAAATCTCATATTTATAGGTAAGAGTAGAAAGAGAAACAATATGAGAGAGAGAAAAGACGACGGTTCAATAAGTGGTCATGATGAAATAATGTGCCACGTTCTCATCCACGATTGGATGACATTTAATGAAGTAGCATAATGACAGGTCATTTTGCGTGTCTCAAAGCGTCGCTTATGGAAAACAAAGAATGTCGTCATAAAGACGTGCATTTATTATTTTCTTTTAAAAAC
>NW_020202370.1:0-35004 GCF_001531365.2 Cynara cardunculus var. scolymus
CTGAATGCTGGAATGACCTGGAGGTCTCATCATCATTCGCTGAAGCTAGAGCAGTCTTCACACATTTGTAAATGGGCTTGCAATCACTGAATACCGCTTCAGATCACGTACTTGCTAGTCTCTAATCTTCAGTTTCAGTCTTCGACGTTTGCTGAAGGATCTGTGGTGTGAGTGTTGTCTTCTTGAAATAAAGTTGTCTCTAGCGATCACTGAACATACTCAGTGATGATCGCTGGAACTGAAAATACAGAAACACAAATACAACGTGAAAGATAAAAGGGATTATCATCAAATCACTGAAAGAGAGGATCAACAGCCTAGTATAGACGAGAATGACATTACCTGTTCTTCAAGCTCCATGGCCAAGGTGAATGTCCTCTCAACTTACAAACCAACTTTGCATAAAGACGGCTACCCTGCAGAGAGGCCAGTCCCGAAGAAGCTTATGGCCTACATCAAGATGAGGGAGGTGAGGAGTGTAGAGAGGGAGAAGAGGGAATTGAAAAAGAAGCAGAGGGAGAAGGAGTTGAAAGAGGAAGAGAAAAGAAAAGAAGAAGGAAGAAGAACTAGCCAAAAAGGCTAAGTTAGAGAGGGAACAGAGGGAGAATGAAGAGAAGGAAAGGAGAGCCATTGTAGAGAGACAGAGAGAGAAAGAAAAGAACGAGAGGAGAGAGAAATAAGAGAAAAGGAAGCTGCTTTGCATCTTCAATAGGAGGAGAGCTCTGATGAAGAGAGCTCGAGTGGAGATAAGGGTGATGAGGGAGGAAATACTCTAGTTGAGGGGGATCCAGAATACAAGGGTGTTAAGAACAAAGACATTTATTTTCATACCCCAAATCCCAGTGCAAGCACGTTATCTGACTTAGTTGGTCGAGTGACACAAGTCATTGAAACAGAGGTGCATGCCTCAACCCCAACCAGCCAAACCATCCAGAGGTCGCATATGCCTCTGGCCATGATAGTCAAAAGGAATCCACACTTCAAGGTTCATCCTCTCAAAAGGGTGAATCCTTTGAAACGATAACTGGCATGTCTCTCATGCCATGCCACCTTCCCAACCAGAGGAATTCATTTCTTCTGCACTAGCTATTTCCCCATCTTGTTCAGAGCAAGGGTTAGGTGCACATGGCCTTGAGACTCTTGACAGGTCTCAAAGTCATAGTATCCTCTCCTTGTGCAGAGTTCCTCATGACTGAACAGTCATAGTATCCTCTCCTTGTGCAGAGATACGAGGATCGGCTGGAAATCATTCCTTGTCCAATATCCAGCAAGACATGAATGAAGGTGTCCTGGGAACAAGGACCCACTTTGGCCCATGTGTTAAGCCAGACGTTACCTAAGAGCATATGTCACGAGGGATGAGTTCCAAACCTTAGCCACCTATGTGTTGTGCTCCTTAAAAGAGCTAAAATTCACAATGGCTCGTGCAGAGCCATCAACCTCTGCACCTGCTCTGGATGAAGTTTGATCATCCATTGCAGCATTGAGAGCTAAGTCTATGACAAATGCTTCTCAAACTGTAGGTGCGATGATTTACTTCACATGGGAGGTCTCTAGTTCAAGTCCAGGATGCCACGAGGCACGGCCATGGAAGTAATGAAAAAGAAAAGGTTATGTAGTTGAAATTTTAGAACAAGCTTATGATAACTCGAACATACTCTAGAATTGACGGCGAGAACAAATGACACCCTGTAAAGGGTTATATCATACATACAGAGGGAGGAAGCAAAAGTAAGGACAACACCAGTCTTTGTGGACCAATTTCAAAGGTTCACAAAAGATGTGGTAAAAATGAATGAGCAAGTTGTCATTCTGATTGGTGCCCCTGCGGAGTATATCGCCAGATCAAAGATGGAGGCTCTAGGTGATCGCCTATTTAAGAAGGTGGCTGACTTCACGTTTGAATTTAACAATACGGCCAAGACAGCTGTAGGAAAAGTGTGACGCTCCTTGGTTGCTTTCAAATTCAGGGTGTACATGAATATCACAAAGGCCACACAGGCGGTGGTTGACATAATGGAGCTTTTTGATGAAAAGGCTAAGGTTATGCCTCCTACAGAGCTGACAAAGAAGAAGAAGAGAAACATAAGAAAGCTTACCTCTACATGCGGAGAGAGCTCCAAGAAGAGAAGGCTTGATGATGATGAGAACCCAGATGCCTCTGGCCCTCAAAATCATTAAGACGATGAGAAAGCACAAATAGAGCAAAAACCAAACGTTGTTCCCTCCTCTTCTGTACATGCCACTACTCCAGCTCAACAACCTGAACCTATATCTCAAGCCAATCAAATACAGGTGCAGCCAGAGCAAGAAGAACATGCCCTTCAAAAATTGGAGTCTGCACAGCTAGAGCCTGCTCATCTAGAGAAAAAATCCACTCAAGCAGAGCCAGACTCAACATCACTTGGTGGAGAGAGCTCTGTACTAAATCTCTCGACCACCTATGCTTCTTCACTAAGTGAATCCTCCTCATCTTCCTCCTTCAAGTGCTTCATGGAGACTGCTCCACCAAGAGGAGTGGATAACGAGGAGGTAGTCGTGAACGTGCTGGAACCAAAGGAGGAGCCTCCATGAACAATAAGGCCTCCTCCAATGGAAATTACTCTTCCTCCTCGTGTAACCGTTGTTATCCCTCCACCATATGTCCAAGATCCAAGACCAAGAGCTCCAGTACAAGGAACCAGAGTTGTCCATCCAAAACCAAGTCAAAGCAGAGTTGACACAGAGGGAGCTAGTAGCAGCAGACCTCAGAGCTCCAAACCAATCTAAGATCGAGTACAAGAGATCAAAGACCAAATAGACGCAATGATGAAGCCCTTCCCCAGAGATAAACCCATTGAAGACTCAGTGGCAAACGAGAAGATCTACCAATTCCTATATAGGCAGATGAAATTCCAAGGCAGAAAATCAATTTACATCCCATGACACATGACTACATCAGACAACATTTTCTTCGACAATACACGCAGCCCGTCAGCCAAGTTCACTTTGTGGATGGGATCAAGCAAGTACTAGATCAAAAGAAGAGAACGTTCGTGCACAATCATATAATCTTCCATGAGTATATGGTAGAACGGTCACAGGGTCAGATCAGTGTCTTCACAGACTACAATCTCATTAATCTCAACCCTTGGGACCTTCTTACTCTATACTTTCACACAGATCACAAGAGGGATAAGGGGATAAAATTTTCTCCAACAAACTCTATAATTCGCCAAACCATGAAAGATTTGCTAGACTTCAGGTGCAAGGTGGACTTCCATGTTGCTCTGGATATGGGGGTTGATCAACTCTGTGTGACTACGCCAAACGAAGAACTTGAATGCATAAGACACATCCCCCTCTTGGACGTTGATCGTGGAACTAGAGCTAGGGGTAGTCTATCGTAATGAACATAGAGAAAAGGTGTTCTTCCAAAATGACTAGCGCTTCAAATACTCTAATGCTACTCTGTGGTACATCAAGAACCACAGAAGCAGAGATAAGATCCCAGCGGCAAGAGAAAGAGTCTCTGTTATTATCCGTTCCATTGAAAATGTGCTAGAATTTCGTGAGCTTCTTAGGAGGTTCATGAAACTTCAACACTTCTAGGCCTTTTTCCTGTAAATTTGTTGAACCTTTTCTCATTATGTAATTCCATTTATGTACTTCAATTTCAATAAATTAAATTACATACAGAGGACCATGTTGGCCTCTTGCTTTCTTAGACTAGATTTCAATTCAATTAGAGTCTTCTTTATTTACACTTAAGGGGAGATTGTTAGATCTATATTTCATGAAGTGTAAGTAAAAAGCTTCTAGCTCTAGTCAAGAGGTCTTAGTCTAGGAAGCAGCCTAGAACAAGAGCTCAGATGCAAAGTTCGCACAAATTAAGAGATACTCGGACATAAAGATGTCCCTCGCATACAGAGCCCTACCAAGCAAATGAAGATCAAGTCTTAGCATCGAAAAGCTTAAGGACTTGATGTAGAGCCCCATTCTAGACACAAAGCCTCTTCACTATACATGCAGAGCCTCTGAGTCTCTTTCCCCCTTAGCTTGCGCACAAAGTTTCCATGGTGCATATCACAAGTGTTCCAATCAGAGACCAATACGTGTGCTGAAATGGTTATGTCTTTCAAGGATTATGGAGGCTAATGATTTTGGATGTGTTGGTAGAGATTAATGCCTAAATTATATAAGATTTTGTTTTGGAAATAACCTATAAAAGGATATTTCCACTAAGAAAATAAAACCCAAGAATTGCCAAATTTTGAAGACGCTCTCTGTTGCTATAGAGAGGTTGGCTATACACTTGTGAGATTTAAATATTGTTGAGAGTTTTTCTTTACACACACTCAAGCGTGTTCTTGGTGTTCCTGTAACTTTCTTAAATCATTCAATATAGCCGACTTGTTCAACACTTTAATCTTATTTTTGTTTTGTTCATTTCTGCTAACCATCTAATATCATAGTTATTGCTTCCACTCATCTATTGACCTAAGTTGTGATTATTACTACATTAGATGATTATGGGCTCCTACAACAACTAAGGATGCATGACCAACCAAAGACCCTCTAGACAACCAAAGCCTCTAGTCTGTCTTAACCAAAGCTTATGAAAAAAAAAATAAGAAGAGGAGATATAAGACAATTATATTTTTAATATAACTAGAGGCCCTATGATCAAACATGAAAATAAACTAGAGTCTCTTTGGTCCTCTACTAAATTTGGAAAAGATCAAGTTAAAAAGTTTTTAACTATAAAAATTATACCAAGGACTAGGAGTTTAGATACAGAGCTCGAATACAGAGCTTATACTTGTCAAATTTCATGATACACAGCCTACGGGTCAAAATGGGAGTATTTGAAAAAAATTGGGATTTTCCATCACAACCAGAGGCCTTCTTGTTAATTTTGAAGACCAACCAGAGCCCCTCTGTTTCCTCATCAAAACTTTACTTTATTGAAATAATCCAGATCAACCCAAAATAGTATTAACTCAAAACACAGGCAATTAAAAGCCTCTCTGGTTATAAACCATTTTCCTCCTCTTCATGACTACATTGTTATTGTATCAATAAGAGCAATAATTTCAAGTCCTCATATCATATAGAATTGATAAATCAAGATCATTGCATCTCATGGATGTAAAAACAACACGTATGATCAAAACTCAGATTGCACAATTGCCACCCTTATCCAAAAGTACACCTCTCCTTGATATGTCACCTTTATCCCATGGTACACCTCACCTTGATATGCCACCCTTAACACATTGTACACCTCTCATTGATATGCCACCCTTATTCCCTCATAAAAAAATTAACCAAATCTATCATTTTTGCCAATAATGGCATCAAAACAGTTTCATCATAGAAACTTCGTATTAAGAACTTTTACAGTTCCAAAACCAGCATCAAAAATAGCCTGCATTTTTCTATTGAATCAAACAGTTCAATATTACAAATACCAAATATAGAAGGTTGATAACATAAACTCACCTTATATGCATGTATACGAAGATGAATCTCACAGCAATGATTTCCAAATATAACCACAGAATCAACTTCTAATAGCTTCACGTAATATTTCACAAAAAAAAATACACAGAGTAAGTTTTCTTTCTTTTCCTTTCTTTTCAAGATAGAATGTATAAGATAAATCTATTTTATCACTTTTATATGTTATCAAAAACACAGGCAGCGGAGGGTAATAATTTTAAAATCCACAATTCACACACAACCCCATGTTACTTATACATATAACCATAGGCGGTAGAAATTAAAATAAACATATAATCACATATAAACATCTTAAAATTCTTTTATTACCAATACTTTTCAAAAACCACCCCAAATTCTATAACCCAAAATTTGGTTATCACAACACTGAATTGAATGAAAGTTATAAAACGAGAGAGATTCCTCTGTCGATTGATTATTCTCATAGTTATTCTAATACGGAGATGTCTGCAAAAGAATTTTATGACCAATTCACAGTGTAAACCTTATATTCCAAGTTTTGTTCTTGAAAAGAACATTTTAGAACTTGAGAATGAAAGAAATCAGTTTTTAAGCAAAATCAAAGAGCTTGAGAGTGTTAATGTTGAAAAGAAGTTCAAAGAGTTTGAAAAAGCTAACATTTCTCGAGTTTGTTAGGCTTGAGTTTTAGAGTTTATTTGTTGTTTTCATTCTTGAAAGTATTCTTTGTAATCTTATATTGGTTAGACCTATAAATAGGATTAGTTCCTTGTAATTCTTTGTTAGAATTGAGAGTTAGAAGAGTGAGAGCTTAATTGTGTTTAGTTTTGTAATTGTGAGCTTAAGAGATAATATACATACTTTGACTATTTGACTTTCTCTCTCAAGATTCTTAATCTTGAAATTGCCATTTTATGTGTTCTTGATGAAGATTGAAGATTGGTTGAACAATCAGGACTATCAATTGGTATTAGAGCGATCTACAACGTTATTGGTTGAAGAAATTGCACAAGATTCGAGATTTTTCTACACAAATATCTGGAAAAGTTATCTTGATGTTCATCTTATGTTCTTGAGCTTTTATTGAAAAATTCATCAATTTCATCTCAAATCTTTCATTTTTGACTAGTTGATTGTTAAAAACTTGATCTTTATGTGCGAATTGATGATATGAATCAGTGTTGTTCATATATTTTTGTGTTTTGATCATTGTTCTTAGAGATTTGAAAGATTTTTTGTGTTTTGGAAAAGTTTTTGTTCTTGAAAAAATTCATAAAATTTTGGGATTTTGATCCATTTTTGGTTGTAGTTTCATGAATTTTGGTGTTTGTGGTTGAAGAATTGGATTGTTGTAGTATTGATTTGCATTCATTTGTATACCTTTTGACCGATTTTCTCATAATATGGTAGCTTCCTTGTCCGACTTTGTTGTGTTTTGTGTGAAATCGCGAGCCTTCTTGTCCGGTTTGGCATAATCCGGCTACTGCCTTCTATCCGGATTTCTTGTTAACCGAAAGCATCATTGTCTAGTTTTCCTGTAAATCAGAAGTGAACCTATCCAATTTAGCATACATATCACTAGCCTGTCCAAATTTCCTGTTAATCGGACACCTCCTTGACCGGACTCTGTTGTTAATGAGATATCTCCTTGTCCGAGTTTGAGGTGGTTCATGTGAATTATTGCCCATATAACTTCATCCGTATTCCCCATAAACCGGTCATCACCTTAGCCGATTTAGATGTTATCCGGAAGTCATATTGTCCGGATTGGTTATGTTCATATTTGTTGACTTTGTTTGCATTGAATTTCAAGATCATCCTTATTTGTAGGTATCCTATCATAACATTGTCCGTATTTCTTCTCTGGACAAATTCATTTTGAGTTGACTTGGTTATCTCTTTGACCAATTTGTTGTGTTTAAAGTTTGTTGACCAAGTTCCTTGACCATATTTGACTGAGTTTTTGACCAGTTTTATCTTGTTGATTTTTATTGATATTATTTGAATATTGATAAGTCTTGAGTGTCCGGATATCAATTCCGGAGAACACTTTGTATGCTTTTCTCTTGATTCTAAGTGTTGAAATTTTTGTTTGTAAAAGGAATTTGTGTGTGGATTTTTGAGATATTTTTGTGGATAATAATTTCTTGAATCAATTTCTTGAACTGCAGAGATTCTTTGTTTGATCAATCATTCTTGTATCTTTTAAATGGCATCATTTGTAGAGAAAGAAAATAATAATTTGAAAGAGAAAGTTTCTGAGTTGGAGATAAGTCTGAAGAAGCAAAAAGAAAAATACGTAAATGTGTTTTATGAAAATCATGCTAATTTTGTTTGGGCTAAAGAGTTGAAACAAGATTTCAAGAAATCTGAAGAAGAAAAGAAATTTTTTTAACCTGAGATTGATGTTCTTCTTGGAAAAGATAGTTATCTCAGTGCAAGTCAAAAGAGAGACTTTGATCTACTAAGAGACAATTCCAGTCTGACGTCTAGGGTTTATGAACTTGAAAAGATTTTAGAATCTGAAAGAAAAGAGTCAGGTGAAGAAAAGATAAAGCAGATCAAAGAAAAGAATGAGCTGACAAAGAAAATCAATAAAGTTGAGAATGAACAGAATGTTGAAAGGAATTTACAAGGAAAGGAGAATGATAAGTCGATAGAGTTTGAGAAAAGTTTGATGCTGAAAGAAAATTGTTTGAAAGCAAGATAAAAGCTTTAGAGCTGAATGCTACAATGCTTTCAAAACAAATATCAGATTTTTGAACAAGTTATCATCTTGGAACGAGCCAAGTTTGATAAAGAGAAGAAAGAGTATGAAGAAGAATGTCAAAAAAAGCATTTGGAAATGTTTGACAGCATTGCTCAAAAGCATAAAACTCTAAATGAAGAGAAAAGAGTTTTTGATCTAGAAAAGAAAAATACTGCCAAAAGAATGCAGCAATTGCTAAGGAGCTTACAAATAAAAAGAAATGGCTTGACATTGCTTCAGGGAATGAGAAGGGAAGCTCAGAAGAAGAGAGAAAAGAATTTGAGAAGGAAAGAAAAGAATTTGAGAAAAAGAGAAGAGAATTGGAAGGTAAGTTCTCGGATACTTCAAAGAAATTGTCTAATTTAAAGACAGAACTTGTAGCTTAATTGAATATGAGGACTAAACTTAAGAAAAAAAAATATGATTTAGTTGTTGATAAGAGAAACCGGTTATTAAATAAAGTAAAAGAATTTTCTAATTCAAGTGCTGAAAGCTCAACTGGTTCTCAATCTCAGTGTAAAACCTGCTTCCATGACTGTTCTAGTGTCAAATCCAATAGTTATTCAAGCAATCTTAAATCAATTGTTTTTAAGAACAAGTCTTGTACTTCAAATCAGTTTTACAAAGGGTATGTCGTTGAATCATCAAATAATTTTTCAAAAGTTAAACAAGTTTGGATTAATAAAACTGATTTTGTTGTGTCTCATAAATCTGTTGTTACTAACGTTGTTCTTCCTTGCACTGTGAGATCTACTAATCAATTGATCAGTCTTAGCAAGAGAAGAATTCGGTGCTCAACTTGCGGAACTAATGACTTTTTCAACAATAAAAAGTTCCACAGATGGTGTGGGAACAACTGTTATGAGAACAGTTGGAATACATATAATAGGTATCATAATCACTGGTATGGTTCTTACTGCATATCTGATCTACCTGTTAAGAGTGCTAAAATGATTTTATCTAATAGAAACAGATGGTATGGTAGTTACAACATCCATCAGACTAAACCAACAAAGTAGGACATATGTTTGTCTGGGTACCAAAGTCTACTTAATCTGTTTTGTAGGTGTGTCATATGTTGTGCTAACAAGAAATATCATTTATATGATATACTGATGCAGGGGGAGTGTGTAATTTGTCTGATTATTAGTTTCTAAACACCCAGTTCAGGAGCTGCTCTTCAATTCTGAGTTGAAATGTTTTCATACTCTGAGTACAGGAGTATAATGTTTTATTGGTTTGAATTTTGAGTTGGTATAGAAAATAATGAAATCTATTTTCTAGGGGGAGTTCTGAAAAAATTATTGAAAAAAAAATTGGAATTTGAATTGATTTTAAAACGAGTATTATTTCTAATCAGGTATTTCTTTGAGATTTTACTTGTGTAATTTCTCTTCATTCATATTTCTAATACCTGTTTCAGCTATTCTTCAAACTGTTATTATCACGTCTCTTAAATGAAAAATCATTTTCGGTGATAATATACTCGTTTGTATTCAAAATTGTTTTCTGAGCTTATTTGAAAACATATTTCTTTAATTGATACATCATTCTTTATTCTTTGTTTGTGTGAATCTGTAAACTTGTTCTTATACATCTTCATTCATTTCTCCCAACTAAGTTGAATAATTTGTTTTTGTACATCACTCCTAATTGATCGTTCTTGTACTTAATTGCTACATTTTTCTTGACCAATTTTATCCGATCATTTGTGCATCATTGCAACAATATTTTGATCAACCATTTGCGATCAAATGAGCTTACATCATCATTTTAGGAGGGACTAAGAGCTTCATTGAAATACCTCTATGGAGTGTCAAAACCAACAGCCCTACCCAAGAGGACATCCATATTTGAGTGAGCTTAAATGCAAAATGGGTTTGTGTGCAGAGCTTAAAATGAAAATGAGAGGGGTAATTATTGTAAGCTAAAAGAATTGATGAGAGTTGTGTCAGGATTAAAAGATTAAAAAGAATCTTGTTCTATCCTCTATAATCTGGGAAAACCACAAAATCTATTAGTTCTCAATTCTTTGGAGACTATATTGAAAAAGGCAAAGTCCAGGCCAATTCTTGTCACAACCCAACCAGCTACTCATTTATCTCTTAAAAGATAAGTGTTTCAATAACACTTAGGGCATGCAGCTCACAATCTATCAATTTCTCATTTGGAGAAAACTGATATTGAAAAAGAAGGATATATGTGTCCCCCCCCCCTTCAAATCTTTTTGATCACAAATTGAGTCTAATAAATTTGTGTAGTCCATACTGTTTATTTTTTTGAGCCTAATTAAAACCATTAGTTGCTTTATCTTTTATCACTACACAAATTTTACAAAATATTTGTTGTTTTGCTATAACGTTCATAGATATGCTTTTTATAAGCTATCGATGATTGAATGGAAGTCTTGGTGAGATGAACTTTAAAAAGTCTCATATATGAAGTACATTCGTTGTACTGAATATATTTGTTATATTCACAGACCAATCTCTTTATAAGATTGTTAACAAATTCATAAGTTGAATTTGGTTATTTCCCTTATCTTCATAGTCTGAAAAGATTATATAAGCAAATTTGAAAATATTTGCATACAATTTTATGAATTGACAGCATTCTTTCGAAGATTCATTCAGTTTGGTGTATGATGCAAATGCTCCTCATTTCATCATAAGGGGGTATATATAATGAATGAAAATTTTTGCATCAATTCTGAAGATCGGGAGTTTGTAAAAGATTCAAGGAGTGAATGTGATGATTGGTGGAAATTTGCTGAAGATTATTGTGCGCTACAATTGTTCGAGGGGAAGTGAATGTGAAGATCTTATTTTAACAGAAGTTTACTGGAAAAGATTTCAAGTGATACATTTTGTATATATCTGTTTTGTTGGAAAAGAATGTTTGGGTTTGAACTGAAATTCTGTTTTCGGGGGAGAATGTTGGAGATGTTTTAAGAGATGTTAAAATAACCTGAAGATGATCAAAGTGTAAGTTTTGAAGAAGTTTGTTAAAGATCTTTTCTTGAAAATTAAATCTGAAGTCTGTTGTTGATTCAGTTTTACATCAAAAGGAGAGAACTAAAGTGAAAAGTGAAGAATGTTTTTGTTCTACATTCAAGGGGGAGAATATTTGGAAGAATTACACAAAAGGGGAGAAAGTTAGAGGAAGGTCTTGAAGATTTAAAGAAGACTTATAAAGAAGACTTAAAGTTGCTTGAAGCTTTAGAGATTCAAAGGAGATTCAAAATGTTCAAATGTTTTCAAGCCTGAATCCAAAGGGGGAGAATGTTAGGCTTGAGTTTTAGAGTTTATTTGTTGTATTCATTCTTGAAAGTATTCTTTGTAATCTTGTATTGGTTAGACCTATAAATAGGATTAGTTCCTTGTAATTCTTTGTTAGAATTGAGAGTTAGAAGAGTGAGAGCTTAATTGTGTTTAGTTTTGTAATTGTGTGCTTAAGAGATAATATAAATACTTTGACTATTTGACTTTCTCTCTCAAGATTCTTAATCTTGAAATTGCCATTTTATGTGTTCTTGATGAAGATTAAAGATTGATTGAACAATCGGGACTATCAGAGTTCAAGAAACTTCTGAATCAGATACTATTCTATCTAAAAATATTTCAACGTATTCAGAAGCTTCTTCCTGTAAAGCTTTTATATGTGCTTCTACATCTTCAACATCAACTGCGGATTTTGTTAAAAACATGAGGGAAAAGGATTTTGATAGTTTGATAAACATTTAGGTTAATCTAGATGAATAGACTGATTTGTCTTAATTATCTGGAAAATCAAAAGATCATATTTTCTAAAGATGAAGGAAAATCTAACGTTGAGATTCCGGTAAAGATTTACATGGATGAATCTTCTAAAAATGGTTTCAAAAATGTTTTTGATAATATCTATTATTCATCTTCAAAATCAAAAGGATGTTATCAGAAACAAAAGAATACCGAAAAAGTTTCAAAGAAGTATGTTAATCACTCGAACTTTTCTAATTTTGATTCTTTTGATATTTCAGATCGTCGAATGAATTCTTTTAAACAAGTCTGGTGTGTAAAGAACGTTCTGAAGGAGTTGATAGCGAAAAATCATTTGATTTTGTTCCAAATGTAAAGAAACACATATTTTCTGATGATTTTGATTGTGATGTTGCATGTTTTTCAAAAACTACTGTTGATTTTCCTTGTGTGGTATATTCAATAAAGCAATTGATCAAATTGTCACAAGAGAAAGTGTGTTGTTCTACATGTGGATTCAATGAATTTGTGCTTCTAAGTCGTACTCCATTGGAATGTATACGACTCCTTATGCTAATGTTCAAAATCTTGCGTAGAAAAGGAAAGGATCCATTTCTAGATGGGTTCCTAAATCTGAAAGCAAATCCAACCATAAATGACCCATTTTCAATAGGTACATAAAAAATTGTAAACTCTTTTTCATGTAAGTCATGTGTGGTACTTAGATTCAGGTTGTTCTAAACACATGACTGGACAAAAGAAAAAAATTTCAATTTATGTTGACAAATAGGTGGAACGGTAAGGTTTGGTAATGATATTTTTTTCTCCGATAATGGGATATGGTGATATAGTGCAAGAGCAATTGATCATAAAGGAAGTTTCTTACATTGAGGGACTTAGTCATAATCTGTTTAGCATTGGAAAATTTTGTGATAAAGGTTTGGAGGTAAGTTTCAAAGCTAAACGGTGTTCTATGAGGATTGGAGATGGTAAGGAAATCCTAGTTGGGACAAGACGTTCGAATCTTTATATTATTAATTTGTCAAACCTGAAGACTTCTAATGTTGTTTGTTTAATGTTAAAAGCTTCTTTGCAACAAAGTTGGTTGTGGCATAAAAGATTGTCTCATTTGAATTTCAAAAGCATCAATAAGTTGGTAAAAGGTGGTTTAGTTAAAGGTTTACCAGATTTGAGGTATAAAAATGATCATTTGTGTGTAGCTTGTGAGATGGAAAAGATGAAGCGTTCATCTCATAAATCTAAATTTGAACAGAATACTAAGCGTCCATTGCACCTTTTACACATGGATACGTGTGGTCCTATTAGAGTTCTGTAACACCCCAGTTTCCACATTTATTTATAAACATGTACTTCATATAATAAGAAATACAATTACACCACTTTGCTCCCAACAATACAAGAAGTCATAATACATAATTTACAACTCAAAAATTTCAAAATAATCTTCTTGTACATCACATGTCTAAACAACATGTACTTCCAAAAGCCATCAAATAATAGTCTGATCTTCAAAGAGCAGTGAAGCACATAAATAAAATGATCACATTTTTCTCTTCCCCTTATCCCTAGACCCAGCTGGACCTGCAATGAATATTTTTAAAACACAAAATGAGGGTTAGACCATGAGGTCTAGTGAGAAAACCTTTTTTTTTTTGCAATTGCAGGGTGAAGATCACCAAAACTTGTTATAAAACCACATTTGAACATCCAACCACTTTTAAAACTTTAGTAAAACATCAATTGCAAGTTATAAAAGCATTTCTTTCCACAAAGGATAATGTATCACTCAAGTTCTTACAGACATCAAGAACACAACTCTCAAAGCTCTCAAATCTCACCAGACTAGAGCTTACAGTCTCAACCTCCAAATCATACCAAGAAATACCAATCACCAGAGTTTTTGTTATTATCAAAAGCTTTTAAGATAAAAAAAACAGTTTTAAACTCAAATGAAAACTGAATCAAATAATAACCAAAGACCCTATGGGTTTATTTCAAATCTCTACTCCTTTGAATAATCAAAATAGGATATCTAATATCACAAAGTCATTTGAAACACGAGCAATCAATGCCTCCGGCTATAAGTCATTTTCCCCTTCTCAGTAATATCGTTGTTATCATTTCAGTAAGAGTAATATTTCCAAGTCTTCATGCCACAAAGAAATGTTGATTCAGAATTATCGCATCTTACAGATGTGACAACAAGAGCTATAATAGTAACACACACACAAATGCCACCCTTATCCAAATGTACACCTCTCTTTGATATGTCATTCTTATCCCATGGTACATCTCTCCTTGACATGCCACCCTTATCCCATGGTACACCTCTCCTTGATATTTCACCCTTATTCTATGGTACACCTCTCATTGATATTTCACTTTCCAAATTTGAGAATCCCAATGAATCCCTAATTTTCCAATAAGTCCAACATTTATTCCTTCAGATGTGTCAATTGGGCAAATATAGGAATTTGTGTTATCAAAGGATTTCCTCCCCGTTATCCAATAAAACCCTTCATCGACGTTCTTTTTCAAAAAAGACTTCATGATAGTCAATATGGGACCTCACCACCCATCAATAAATTTCAAGGTTCATTAGTTTCTTAGGGTGTCCGATATTTATATTCTAATCTATTTGAATATTGAATACCAAAAAACCATCTGAATTTGTTTCCTCATTAAATCTACAGATAAATCTGTAGTTTTAGCCAATAATGGCCTCAAAACAGTTCAATATTATAAATTTTATCTCAAGAACTCTCATAGTTCTTAAATCCATTTTTCAATCTCATCTCAATATTTCTTTCAAAAACAATTTTCTCATCTCGACAGTTTTGAAAGAAACAACAGTACGTTTTCTCAATTTAAATCAACATTTGAAAGATACAGATTATCCTTCTCAACATAAAACAATTTTGAAACTGTTAATCAGTATTTTGGAAAACAACAGTTTTCATCGAACAAACTCTGGGCGATAACCGCCCCTCATCGGCGAACATTATGGCCGATAACACCTTTCATTAGTCAATACTATCTGGACAACACTATCCGGACGACATTATCCTGACAACACTTCCATTAATAACAATAATAATAAAATCATTCTTATCGGACAACACTCACTGGGCAATACTATGTTCAGATACATTCTCATCGAACAACATTGTGTTCGGTAACTAACCTCACCGGGCCGGACACAGTCTTATCAATCAACACTTAGAACCTTAAACACTTAATCCATACGTCAAATGGGCAATAAAAGGCCCAATCCGCACAACCCTTGTCCGAAAAAGGTCATCACCAGACAACACGTCATCGGGTAAAGTCCTCACTGGGCGATGGATAAAATACTTAACTCCCTCATCGGTCAAGGCATGACCGATAAGGTACCCTCATCGGACAACACTATGTCCGATTACAGTCCCTCATCGGACTATGCATATACATAAGAACATATACAATATACATACACCAGCAGACCAAAAACAATGAAAAACCAGAATTAACCAACAATATAGGCTCAAATTCAAGACTACTTTAATAAAACTCACCTTTACACAGGTAATGAAATTTGAGGTAAAAACAACAATTAGAAACTGCTTCAACTCTTTGATACCAATCCCAACTTCTATTCTTGGTAAAGAAATCATAAAGAAACTACTCTCATTTTTCAAGCTTTCTAAAAATGGCAGGAGTTGCCTTCTTTAAAATTCCACCCTTTTATACTTGCCTAAAATAGGCTGTTTGGAAGAATAAAATCCTCCCCCTTCACATACCACATGCACATGCATAAACTTATGCATGTATATATACATATATAACCTTTGCATGCATATACTTCACATATGCACATATATATATATATATATATACACACCCTATGCATGCATGCATATAAAAATATGCACATAATCATTCTCATGCATGTATATACATAATGCACATTTTCACATATATATGCATATACCAATATCATGGATTATAACAATTAATCACATGCTCAAATAATAAATACCTTAGATGTATAACCGGAACCCGGTTATCACGAGTTCAAAGCATAAATGGTAAAAAGTACGTGTTTGTGATAGTAGATGATTATTCTCGATACACATGGGTATTTTTCTTGAGATCAAAAGATGAAGCTCCAGAGATAATCATTTCTTCCATCAAGAGTGTACAAGTAAACTTACAGCTGTCTTTGTTGTCAATCAGATCGGATAATGGTACTGAATTTAAGAATAGAACTTTGGATTCTTTTCTTGAGTCAGTTGGTATCTCTCATACTTTTTCGGCTGCTTGGACTCCACAACAAAATAGTTTCGTTGAATGAAGAAATAGGACACTGGTGAAAGCAGCTCATACAATGCTTGCATTTTCAAAAATACCATTATTCTTGTGGGCTGAAGTTGTAGCAACTGCTTGTTCACTCAATATAGATCAATCAATCATAAACATTTCGGTAAAACTCCTTATGAGATCATCAATAATAGAATAGCTAATATCAAAAAGTTTCTTATTTTTGGTTGTAGGTATTTTGTGCTAAATGATAAAGATGATATTCGCAAATTTAATCCCCAAGTTGATGAAGTTGTCTTCATTGGTTATTCAAACGAGTCTGTTGCTTATAGAGTTTACAACAAACGAACGAGATTTGTGAATGAGAGCGTCAATGTTAAATTTGATGAATTGGGGGATATATCTTCCGAACAACTTGGTTAGAATTAATTTTGTCTAGAGTATTAGCTTCTGAACAAATCAGTTCAGAACCTGCACGAATTTCAGATCATGCTCCTACTTCAAATTTTCATATCACTGATTTGGATTTATTGTTTGAGAATTTTTATGATGAATATTTTGGTACTCACAAGAGTAATTCCTTTTCTAACAGTGATCAAGTTATGAGGATGGAGGAACCAATAGTTGTTACTGATTCGGGCATTTCTTCGCCAATAAAATCTGACAAATCAATTGCAGCTCCTATCACAGTTACTCCCAGTAATGAAGTTGCAGAGACGTCTATATAAAGTGGTTATACATCAGTTCAGTTGGAAGTTATTGTTGTTAATTCAAGTGATGATACACAAAATGTTCAGTCAACTGTACATGAAGTGTCTTCAACTGTGAATCCTCCTACTTTGAACATCAATGTAGAACCATCACTTGAGTCTCTACAAAATAATTCTCCCAAGTACATATGTGGATCCTTGCAATGATCAATCGTTGTATCAACCACTTCCCCATGATCTGAAATGGACAAAGAATCATCATTTACATCAAGTAATTAGAGATCCTATAGCTTCTGTGAGAATAATATATGCTTCAGCGAATGAATGTCTTTTTGCTACATTTATTAGCAAAATAGAACCAACAACAATTTCTGAAGCTCTTGCAGATTCTAACTGAATCTTAGCTATACAAGATGAGCTAAATCAATTCAAAAGATTAAAAGTTTGGTGATTGGTACCTCGTCCATAAGTCCATAATCGGCACAAAGTGGGTTTTCAAGAACAAGAAAGATGAAGATGGTGTTGTTCGAAACAAAGCAAGACTAGTTGCAAAAGGTTATCATCAACAGGAAGGAGTGGACTATGATGAGATATTTGCACCGGTTGCTAGAATTGAAGCAATCCGTATCTTCTTAGCTTATGCAGCTCACAAAATTTTCAAAGTATTTCAGATGGATGTGAAGACTGCTTTTCTAAATGGTATTTTAAAAGAAGAGGTGTATGTATCTCAACCTAAAGGATTTGTCAATGCATCTAAGCCAAATCATGTATACATTCTTGACAAAGCCCTTTATGGTTTAAAACAAGTTCCACGAGCCTGGTATGATGTTTTATCTGAGTTTCTAGTCAAATCTGGTTTCGCCCTCATTTGATCCTCCCCCTCTTTCTCTCTCTAGATATAATTTACCTCATTGTAACAAACTCTATAAACAAGTGCACCTTTGTCATTTTGATTATCTTTCTTAAATATCTAATTCGGTTACCATATTTAATGGATTTAATAATCTTCCTTAAAAATCTCATTTGTAAGGTACAAATATATGATTGTTGGTTCATATATGAACCATTGGTTGCTCCTCTAAATAAAGATGTTCCATATTTGAAACATTTTGTTGCACCACTTCTGAATAAAGATGTTTCATATATGAAACATTTGGTTGCACTTCTGAATAAAGAAGTTTCAATATGAAACATATTGATTGAGAGTGGGAAGAAACAATTGGTTGCGCCTCTAAATGAAAAGGTTTCATGTATTAAACACTCGGTTGCGCTTCTAAATAGGCGATCTCATATATGAAAATGGAGACGAGATGCAGAAGAGTGTTGAGATCCGATTGCACTGGCATTCGAAGAGAGAGCAATCGAGCGTGGAGGTTTTGAACGGTGGTTAATATTGTTGCTTGATATCTTTAACAATGGCATTACTTGTGGTTCTATGACGGAAAGAAGAGGATAGACTTCTAGTTCAACGATAGAAAGAAGAGGAAGGAGTGAGATAATTATGTTGGACCGATACTAGGGAACCGCCCACATGATATTGTCCGCTTTGGGCTGCCCCTCCCGACAACAACCCCTCACAGCTTTAAAACGTGTCACTGGTAGGAGTAAGATCCTCCCTTCCTTATAAGGAAGACGAATCCCCCTAGCCTCACCAATGTGATGCTCCTGCATTGCTACAGGAGCGTTGGGTTTAAGAATCGCGGATTTGACCGGCTCGAGGAAACGATGAGGCGAAAGTACCAACAAATTATGAAATAGATAATCATGTAATTAATTATATTGATTAGATTCAAATTCAAATTCAAAATATTTAATAAATCACTCTAATATTACCTTTCGTTTAATTTTCATCATACAAAATCCAAATTTTCCCCTATTTGCATACTGTCCATAAGAGCCGTTTGATCAAAAAATGGACGACTGCATATATGTTTTTATTTGATCCCTCCTTTATATGTATAACAGTTGGATCACGTGAGAACTTGTTATCTTCCATGAGAAGCACACGGGTGGATATAATTAAATGAAACTTCATTGGCAAAGATGTACGAGGACATGAACCTTAAAATTTATCACATGCCTTAAATATATTCTTGCCTAAAAACGACTGAAACTCAAAATATCTTAACTAACCTTAACAAATGTTAAACATACATAAATATAACTTGACATTCCTTACATAAAATAAACTAGGTTGATGTCCTTACACCATTAAATATTAACATTATCTATCGACAATACATTGTACGAAATCGAAAGAAGAAAAAACGGATACAGTTGCAAAACCCAAATGCCATGTAACCAAAATTCGGCATTTCAGCTTTATGCAAGTATGATTTTCAACAACAAATAAAAGAACCAACATGCATAAAAATCACTCACTCCATTTCAGCAACATTACCATATTGCCAAGGGTTGAACTCTGTCTTCATGACATCTGCTTCCTCGTTCGTGTCTGAGTTGCCAATAGCATCCCGATGTTGAGTATATTTCCCGTTATATTCGTAGATCTCCAAATCGCCCCAAGGTGTGAGAGCAACCTCTTCAGTCATGTCGAACCATTTTGGAGTGAATTTGTGACCCTTTACCTCCCGAGTCCTCTTCTCAGCTCGCTGTTTCTCCTCCAGACTAGAGTAAACCAAGTACAAAGTGTTAGATCTGTGTATCGAATCAAACCCCGTTTGATTAGCCAAAAACTAGCATTTTGAAAAGCTACTTCAAGTAAATTTCAACAAGTTCCAGGAGTTCTTTTTCCAATTATGTCCCTTATATTGTTCCAATAAATTTTTCAATATGTCGTTTTAGTTCACTTTACATTGTCATCTAGCTTATCAGCTAGTTTACCAAACATGACTATTTTATCAGTTAATAGATAGTTTATCGGTTAGCTTATCAGCTAGTTTCACATTCATAGCTCAAGTTAAAGTTGAGCCAGACACCACCAAGGATATATGGTTCAAGTTCCAGATAGAAAGGATTGTCTTACTGCAGTTTCATCTCATATTTCCAAGGTCCCGTATAGTTTGCAGTATTGGAATTGGAACTGAATTCCATTCCAATCCCATGTTTCCTTTTCAAGGATTTCCAAGATTTAAATCCCACAAACATAGGATTTTTGAAATCCCATGAGGGTGGTATTTGACAGGATTTTGTAGCATTTGTAGGTAACAATTTTTTAAATATGTTAAAAACATTTGTTTTGCAATAATCAATTAAAAAAAGGTAATTTAAATTATTTTATAATTATTTATAATTTGTTTTTATAAATTATTTATTAAGAATGGAATTCAATTCCATTATAAATCCTACAAACCAAACACATCAGAGATTCCAATTCCAAATGCTTCCACGAAATCCAAGGGGGCGTTTGGTTCGCAGAATGAAATTTGGTGGACTTGGAATCCATCGAAGAAATTTTCTCACACATTTGGTTGGTAGGAATTGAAATGGAATCACCCAAAAGAACTAGAATCTCCATTAGTGGCATGATGATATTGGTGGTAGGAGGTTGAGGTGGGGGTTGTGGGCGGGAGTGGGCGAGGGGGTGGCAGCTATGATGACGGTAAGGTAGTAGTGATGTTGGTGGTGCACCGCCCGCCCGCCCGCCCTGACACCCTAACCCATAGTCCCCAATCCCCCACCACCTCGACCATCGGGAATTTCAAGCCTACGCCCCCAGTCCTATCCCAACCACCCCACACACAGCCTCGCCTTGCACCCACCATCATCCGGTCCCGCCTCCCCACACCCTACCACCCATGTGACAGGGTAGCTGTGACGATGACAGTAGCGGCATCGTGGTCGGTGGGGGTGGGAGTTGGCGCGGCATGGTGTTTAGTGGTGGGTTGTTGGTTAGGGTGGGGGTGGGTGGCGGTTGTGAAGGCAACAGCAGTGATGTGGTGGTGGGGGGTTAGGGATGGGGGTTGTGACAGTGACAGGGGGGTAGGGGTGGTCAATGTTGGTTAAATTGGATGCAAAAGGTTGGAATTCAATTCCTTCTATTATGCCAAAGGAATGATGAATTCATTGATTTGTGGAATTCAATAGAATTTGAAGAATTCCATCCATTTCAAGAAGTGAACCATAGAAAGGAATTGGAATTTGGTCAAAGGAATTTGACATTCCTATTCCATCAAATTCCTTTGAATTCCACGAACTAAATGGCCCCCAAATCTCTCAAAACCATTCCATCAAACCAAACGCCCCCTTAGTTTCTAGGGTGAATCTTCAGTCCCCAAGTTGTAGTACTCCAAACCAAAAGCACCGATACAAGTTTGGATTTTCACTATCCAAAATTGTATCTGCTTTATGATCCCAAAACTTCATTCCTGTCAATCTTGTTTATGAGGCTTATAGATGGTAAGCTGGTTTCCCTCCACATACAACTAGATCTCTTGTCATTTTCTAGGCATATAACAAATAACTTGTTTGACCACAAATCTCAAAATGATTCCTAAAAGAAAAAACCTAGAGGACAAAACATGAAATGAAAAGCCACGATGAAATCAAGAGATCTCTAATTACCGGTGCCCAAGAGAGTGAATGAGTGATATATATAGTGGGATGTACAAATAATCGGCTAAATATTGTGAGAAGGTAAGAACGAACGGATAATGAAAGGTTCATATGTGAATCATTAGAAAAATCCATTTGAAGATGCATACGTAAATCCATATGAATAATCTGCAACATTGTTCACATATGCATCTTCTAATAGTTTTTTCCGAATTTTTTTGATGTAGTCACATATGAACCTTCACTTCTTGCCTTCTCACGATATTTAGCCTTCTTATTTAAACCGGCCCCATATATATATATATATCATGATCATGTGAGAAAAGTACCTTCACCCTTTCTTGCCTTCTCACGAAAATTAGATTCTCACCCAGACCCAACCCATAGAGTATATGTGTGTGTGTGAGAGAGCCGAGAGAGAGAGAGAGAGAGAGAGAGAGAGAATGGCATACATGCTCTTTTCTGAACCAGCTTTAGCCAGGTCACCCTTTTCAAGTGCATATCTATCTGACCGCAAGCGAGAATCTGATGCCAATAATTTCGGTGGTGCTGTATCAAAGCTGTTTACTTTATGCGCAAAATGTGTATACTGAAATTTGTCATTTGCAGGAGCCTCGGCAACTCTCCAAACCTTCAAAACACCATCAGGGACAAAATAATTTCACATTTAACTTCTTTCCGTCAAGAGGTCAATCCAATAAAACTGCCATTCCTAGTGGAAAACAATTACTTAACAAAACTATCTCATCAGAATCGTCTCTTTGCAGGAATAGAACGAGTTTTTGTTATTTCCATAGAGAATCAGGATCGTGTAAGAATTTTTTTCGTAAGAACCACTATGTTATCAGATGTTCACATAAGTTAAATATGTTAAAATATGCTAACATACATTAACATATGTTATCGTATGTGAGGATTGAGGATGTTAACTTATGTGAATCTCCGCTAACAAATTGGTTCCTGCAGTTCCCACAAAATTTTAAATGCCTCTGGAAACCCAACCCTTTTGCTTGGGAGCCTTTATGGCATCTGACATATTAATTCCATTCCAAGTTTTAAAATAAGGATGGGTCAAAAATGAAGTCACTAGCCAAAGTGAAGGATGCCTACCTCTTTAAGGTCGGTGCCTGGAAGGGGCTCCCCATCCAAATCACAAGGCTGATAGCTCATAGATGTGTTCCATTTGCCCGTCATCAATATCTTAGGTTCTTCATCAGCATTATATACATATCCATCCACTTCATATCGACCAGCACTACAAACAAACACAAACGTATCTATATGTTAGGCTAAATATTTCAGACAAGAGAATGAACATGTTGATTATATACATTGAATGTAGTTCATTTCATCATAGCACTCATGCAATTAGTTACTCATTAATGTCCAGGTAAATGGTTACATACGCAAAACAGTAAAACAAGAAGCATTTCATCTGAAGCATCTGCAATGGAACATATTTCTTCATTGTTACTTTTTGTCCTGATATGCTTAGTGTTCATTTCCAAAGTTGTTAAAGGCTCAAGGCGCACTTAGGCGCAAAAAGGGGTCCCGGGGCCTATGCGTGAGGCACGGGCCTCAGGAATGTGAGACACATCTTATAGAAAGAGTAGGTACATATATACACACACAGTTATACACAACTCAAATATGTAGCAATTACTCAAGTGCAGCAACCAGCAGTATTTCGATATTGATAGAGGCAGAAGGGAAAAGGGTTTACAGCGTGAGCCATGAGGGAAAAGTTTCAAGGTCCGGGTATTTGTAGAGAAAGAGGCTTGAAGTTAGGAAAAACTGGGTATTTTATATTAGGGTTCGACTTATGTCGTCGGTTTAATAACTCTTATTTTAAGAAAGTCTTAGAGATAAGAAGATGAGAGAAGTTATTTGATATTGGGGTTTGACTTGGTATTTAGTAACTCTTTATGAGGCGCGCCTAGGCCCACAAGGCGCCTCATTAGTGAGCTCGTGAATATGCCTAGCCTGGACTTTAAAAAAGCCCAAGATCTTGAGCCTTATGAGCCTCAGAGCCTAGGCGCGCCTGCTTTTAACAACTATGTTTGTTTCCTTGTTTACACCGCTAAAATTGCATTCAAATGCTTTGTTTATTTCATCATAAATAGCAAAAAGAATCTATACGATTTATGTTCTCTCTATATTATACATGAAAATAGGTAAGAAGGGTTGCCTAGTCCCAGAACTTCTCCAACAGGTCTACATGGTCATACATATCTATATTCTTTAACCACAATGCCCTACATTGTAGAAACTTCCTTCTTCTCAGAAGCTTGATACAATATTTCTATTGTCACCCCTACCATTATCCTTCTCCAGATCAATGAACACCAAATATGATTCCTATTTATATCCCCTACATTTCTAAATGGTTCATTTATTCAAAGAAAATATCGTCATAACCAGTGTTCTAAAAGGCTTGTTGCAACAGCCGTCGTGGCGCACTATGGGTCAAGACTTTTCTCTGACGCCATGTCAAGCCTGCTGCTCACCATGGCTTAATGTGCGGTTTTTGTAACACGATATTTGATTTTTCATAACATTTAATGCCTTGCTTGTTAATTTTTAATATATAACCTAACTTAAATTGTTCAATATCAATATATCATTGATTGATTGAGTAATAGTAGAAAACATATGTTTATATATATAATGTTATATACAATATAGAGATTTTCGGCCATAAGTCACGCCTTAAAAACATTCGTGGCTCCTAAGGCTTGAGGCTTGGCCTCGCTGCCCTGCCCTGCCACGCCACGCCATTTAGAACCTTGTTCATAATTGATCTCTTTAACATGAAAAGCAATTTGTTTTCTCAGTGTAGAAGATATATGCTCCATATTTTTCTGTACAACTCATAGGCTTGCTCCATCAAATACTTTGCACCTATAGCAGTAGAAGGGTTGTAGGAATCTAAGCCATAATTACTTTTAGCAGACCTATTTCATTAGAATGATTGCAAAATATGTTTTATCTATAGAAAGAGAGGGGGAAATGAGAGATGATTCATCTGTTAAGGAGAGGAAGACCATCCTCGGTCTACCAAATTGACAGAGTCATACTCGGAGATACCCCTTATTATTCTTGTAGATAGAGACCAGCCGAGTCTTTTTCCGTTCACCAAGCATTTGCCATAAGGATAACATTAACAATCTAGATATGTGATCACTGGCTACAATCTTATGGCCATGAATGAGTTTATAACAGCCGATTTCTCCATAAAAACCTGTCATGCTTCCTTAATCCACTATCGAATTCTCCCGAGCGTGACGTTGACTTACTCTACTTTTTGACTAACCCATTAGAACCTCTAAATGCTCTTTTCAATATATTAGCCTTTCTATATCCACCTTGACCATTTATTTGATCATTACACACTTAGGTTACTTCCTTCTAGGTTACACCACCTGCTTATAGTGTGTTAAACACCCATACTTCGTAAATCCATACCTAGTAAAATGTCCACCACTAAAAATCTATTTTGCATCAAAACCGCTCCCATGTACGACATTATAATCTATGCATGACAAGGATCCCCTTTCCAGGTAAGAGCAGAATCTACTGGCTAGAGTTTTGAGCACTAATAAAGCCTATAACTTATTAGGTGTAACGCATCCTACAGAAAGTTGTGAACCAATAAACCATATACTACTGCAAAATTAAGACTTCTTGTAATTCATGATTCTGATAACCATCACCGAAACCTCAGTTGAGTTCTTTCAAAGCCTTTTTGTCCCTTCGTAGTCCTTGATATCCCCTCTGAAAGGTTTTCACAATAAGGGGGGGTTCACGGGACCGTTCACCAAACGCTTATTGGGTAAGCGCTTACTGGCAGGCGGCAAGAGTCACCACCCTCACTTAACCTTATTGAGTAACATTCTCGGCCATCAAAATGGATTGTTTGTAAGCATCTATTTACCCGGTAAACACTAACCAGGTAAGAGTCTTCTCCCTCACTTACCGGGTAAGATTCTCGGTCCTGGCCCGGCTCACCCGGTAGGGTAAGTGACACTCAGTAAGCATTTGGTAAACAGACCCTAACTGGTACCGTGAAAACTTTTAGCCCTCCTGAAACTATCTTCTGATATATTCATTTAAGACTACTAGAGACTAATGACTATTAATTTCATTAACATATGTAAAAAATGGAATACCACAAATGAAGATTATAGCTAGTTTTTAAACAGTTAAAGTACCTCTAGACTGATTGAATGAATCATCTGTTCTATGGAAAAGTATCACATAATTAAAAAACCCATAGCCCCTTCTGTTCTTTAGTTATGTGGATGGGGGATAGAGATGAAGCAAGTTGAATAGGGAAAACACATTAGCTCTCAGCCTTCCACTGAAGTATGCAGCCAAAAGTACAAAAATTCCATTTTGAGCATGTATATGAACACAAAAATAAGGAACACAAAGAAGCTAGACATGTTTTCAAAACTTTGTTATCATGGATTAACAAGGAGTACACAATATTGCACCACAAACACCAAGAAAGAGATGTCAGGGGCACCTACCCAAACCAACCGCAGGGCTGAAAATATAGCACAACTTTGTCTCCTGTGGTCAAGTTGGTCAAAACCATCTCTCCGGGAGAATCAACCCATGTCCTTCCAAATATTAAGTTGTTAACTTTTGTGGGAGGGGGCACCAGTTCTAGGATTACACCATCTTTCTTCAGCTTCAAATGGGTTCTGCATTCAAAATTTTAAAAAGAATCAGTAAAACATTTCATGGTTCATTTGGTATTTATGGGCACAAATCAAGTCGAGTCCCACAAATGACCACTTAATTTTCACGAAGGAATAAGTTGTTAAGAGGATTTGACAACATTCGTACCACTTACTGCAATTGTGCAATGTGCAAAAAAATGTAGCAAGGAAGTTCAAACTTAAAATTAAGCAGCATAATTGATGTTATATCAAGGGCAATCCAAAAAATCTTGGAGCTTAACATCAAACAAATATATTACTCTCTTCATGCACAAGCACATAACACTAATAAAAACTTCACTATAAGCACTAACATGTCAATATTTTTAATAAGAGATTATTTCATATGAAATTAAGCACTAATATAATGATGGTATTTGATATGATTTCTAAATATCTTCCAAAAATAAAGGAATTTCATTTGATTAAAATGAATGTAAATCAATTTATATAATTAGCACATCTGACAAAAGTATAATCAACTTATTTAACTTTAAAACTTAAGGGGATCACAAATAAAGAAAAAGACCAATCACGTTCATCAGCTGGAATTATGTCGTAAATGGAGTGCAAGTCCATACTGTGCACAACTAAGGTCTAGCACATACACACATACATTAATAAATTAGAATTATAGTCTAACAGTATCAAGAATGTGAAAGGCAAGACTTGTGAACATGGAAATAGGTGGAGACTTAAGGCTCACTAATCTTCTTAATTTGTGTCATTGAGTTGTGAAATGACTTATTACAGAAGGGTTGGATTCATGACACATGAGATTTCTACTAGTTGTTTGGGGTTCTAATATAATGTAGAACAAAAAATCAACGAGGAGCTACAGTACAAGAATCTGTTGAATCTTAAAGCTTAAGAAAGGCAAACATCGTTTGATGCAATTGAACACAAGAATTTTACCTTCCAAGAGGATATACATCCACCGAGTTTCCGAGAAACTTGGTCTTCACCTTTGAAGTTATATCATAAACAAAATGCTCATTTTCAGCATGTGCAGCACTCATTGGAGGGTGATGACTAACCTGATATATATATATATATATATAAAAAAGAGAGTCGACTCAATATATCATGAAACTTCAACAAATGACATACTAGAGAATGGAAAGATACTTGACATAACTTTGATGAAGAGGAAGTGTGGAAGATTCACAGTAAAATGTGAACATTGTCACATTGGGTTTTAGAGATAGGAGAAAAGGAAAGACAGGAAGGGAAAATCTTAGCCCTTCAAATAAGTTTGGATGTAAGGGCTATTGATGTTGTTCAGGCATCGGAAAGAAATTCAGATTAGTCAACCCCCCCCCCCCCCAAAAAAAATGAAAAAGAAAAGAGACATGTCTTCTTTCCTGTAGTGGCAAGGAGAAATGTATTATGCTCTACTTGTTTCACTTTATATTGAACAATCTCACACAGTCACACTTGCCTTTTGCCTCAACCCTACTCAATCGCACATGTCCTCATCCCAGTGAATGAATAGAAATCATAATAATCAAAACCAGGTACAATATTCAAAAAACATAAAAGACATCTTACAGCACATAAGATCTTTAAAATTTCACCTGTTCTGCAATAAATGTTATTCCTTGATGATTAACCATTTCATAGGTTTCACCAAGAATTGGATTGAAAGGCTTCCAGGTCCGTTGCAAAGCATAATATAGTGATATGAACCATGATGCTGTAACAAAAAACATCAAGACACCCAAAAATTAAATACTTGTGTGCATGTATATGGCACACACATGCTTGTATAGACATAGATGGATAATTAGGTGCATGTGTGTGCATAGGGAAAGGAGAATTGTGTGCATGCTGCATCAAAGAAAACTGGATTGTTGAAGAAACGGTCTCATATAGGGGTGAATGTGTGTGTGAATGTTCAATTTGCATGTGTAAGATTCTTACCTGCATACACTAATCGCATGTATGGATCCTCACATTCATCTGCTAGCTCTAGCAGGTGGGAATATTCCATCAACTGGAAGAAAAGTATGATTGTTTTTAAATGACTCAAATACCTGTACAAAGTCGGTGACTAAAATCAAATAGGTAATGTTAGACAAACCTCTGCCATTTTCTGCAGCATTGTCATTGGCTCAAAAATGAGTACCGGTAGCGTCACCATTGATGTGATATCAGCACCTATGTACTTCTGCATCATCTTCCAGTGACCATCACGATCCTGCAAAGGAGGAGGACTGATGTTGTGAGCAGCTTCATGAAAGGCACGGAAAATAAAAGACGCATAATGGACACCAAGTTGGTCAACTCAAGGTGGAACTTGTGCAATTGAATCTCATAACAAGTAACAGGTGTCATTCATCAATCACTTAGAACAATAACAGGCGTGAATGACACAAGTAAAGTATGCATCTTCCAGAATTTGCAGTTGATCAGACCAAGGTACAACATACAAAGATAATGAATTTTCTCGAATTTGTAGTTGATTAACAATGACAAACCTCCCCAAACTAGTGATATTAATTGAACACATGCTTTCGGAAAGGGGGTACATACTCATTGAAAACTAGTATCAGCTACGTACAAGATACATAACAGAACATAGAAGATTATACACGTCGGAGCCTCCTGGTACAGAGGTTTCCATTTTTCTGCAACTATGACATGTTGAAGGACCATAACCCTTCTAAATTTCAATATCACATGAAACATATAGAACAATGAATGCTTCTTTTATAAGATAACTAAACAATGCAAGAAAGAAGTTAAATGAAAGAAGGGAGTAATTACTAGAATATGTGGAACCTCTTATTCTTTCTCTAAAAGAGATATTACAGATAGAGGAGAGACCTCTGCATATATACAGGAGGGTTGGTCAGTGACTAGCCAATGTTGGATTCCAACACTCATAGTTGTTAAAAGCACACATGAGGCGCGCCTAGGCTTTGAGGCTCATAAGGCTCAAGGTCTTGGGTTGTTTTGAAGTTGAGGCTCAACGTATCATGAGGCTCACTAAGGCGCTGCGCTTTGGCCGAGGTGCCGTGTGGGCCTAGATGTGCCGCATAAAGCGTTACTAGATACCTAGTCAAACCCTAATATTAATTAAGTTCTCTCATCTTCTCGTCTCCTAGACTTCTTAAAACAGAGTTATTAGATGATGACCTAAGTCAAACCCTCATATTAAATACCCAATCCTTAGAACTTCAAGCCTCCTTCCCTATAAATATCCAGACCTTAAAACTTCTTCCTCACAGCTCATGCTTTAAACGTTTCTCCCTCTTGCCTCTATCAAATTACTATTTGTTGTTGCGTTGGAGGCTTTGCTGCGTATTTAGTTGTGTAACTGTGTATGTGTGTGTGTGTGTATATATATATATATATATATTTTCCTTTTTGATAAGATGTGCCTCGCATTCCTAAGGTTCGCGCCGCATGCCTGCGCCTAGTCCCGGGGACCCATTTGCGCCTAAGTGCGCCTTGAGCCTTTAACAACTATGCCAACACTCCCCCTCAAATAGAGGCTAGATAAGGTGTCGAGCTTGCGGTGATAATAGGAGCCAACTCTGATACCATGTTAGGATATGTGGAATTCTTTATTATCTATAAAAGAGCCTTATAGAATATGGTGTCGAGCTTGCGGTGATGATAGGAGCCAACTCTGATACCATGTTAGAATATGTGGAATTCTTGATTATCTCTAAAAGAGCCTTATAGAGGGGGACGTTCCAACACATATACAAGTTAGATGGACCATGTCTAGCCGATGTGGGACTCCAAAACGCCCCTCGAATGGAGGCTAGATGGTGTCCTCAAGAACAGAGGCGAAAAAGTGTGTTGAGTCCCTATATGGTGGCTCAGATACCATGAATATGTGGAAACCCTGATTCTCTCTCTCTCTCTCTCTCTCTCTCTCTCTCTCTCCCTCTCTCTACTTGTCGAGAGCAACCCCTAAACATACACATGTTGGTTGGTCTGTTACCAGCCAATGTAGGACTCCAACAGTAAGATATCATCAACCAAGTATTCCAGCAAATTTTTCAATAAATGTTCATCAGGTACAACACAAGTTAACACAAAAGCAACAGATTTCCACTATATCACTAGAATCAAACTTTGTTTTCTCCATTCATGTAAAGCTACGTGGTTTATGAACAGAAACTGCAAACCTGACATCATTAATATCAACATTTTACCCCAAACTGCAAACAACAATATTAATTGATCTTGCATAAACAAATACAAATTAATCCTTGGCAAGAGCACCTTCTAAGTACCTAAAATGTAACAAGGGATGATATCGTGGATATGTAAACAAAAAATAAAATACCTCTTGCTTCCATCTGCCTCTTTGGGCTTCAACTTCAGCATCTTCTGTCCCTCCTTCAGGGTTTATAACCTCCAGGCCCTCGTAACCAAGCAAGCTGCAAAATAGGTGAAATCCACACAGACATGGAAAATTCTGGTTAAGAATTCATCATTTGCTATAGCAAGTCTTATCTTAGTACATGCACAGTTTATTACAGGCAACAACGAAGAGTCATCAATAACAGGCATTTACCTAAGACATAAGACAAGGCACCAGTTAATTACCCAGGTCAATGTCAATACTCATTAGCTGATAAACATGTGAGATAGGCCTAGAAACCAACTTAATGAGAACAGCATCAAGGTTAACAACTAAACTCCGTCAAGTGATATTTTGGATTAGTGTTACAAAACATGTAGCTCCAAAGAGAGTGAAAGAACGTGACTATTTTAAAAGAATGGTAAATAAATCCATAGACTGGTTTACACGCTGATGGGTGAGCCAGAGACAGCTGTCCATCTGGATCTTTACCATGAAAGGCGTGAAATATAAACATACATGCAGGAAGACAGAACACAAAGCATATCAGCTAAAGTTAGCTCTTGACCCTTTTAAGATACTGGGTTTTAACATAATAATATGATGAAGACAATCATTGTGATACTTATGCTGATATCTGTTATCACAAGTGACCACGGTAATTTTTTTTCACTTCACCAAGTTGAAAATCAGGCCCCACTGCTCAACACTTAGGTCTATGCCCTCTGTTTTCATACATAAAAGCATCTCTATTCCACACAGTAAGGCAGTGCATAAAATGTGCACACTTCTATTTATATTTTTGTTTTGTGGGGCCTTTTTGGTGCATGCATATGTCTGGATGTGGAGGAGGGTTGTCTCTTGCCATCTCTCATCAGCTAGAATGTAACCCGTTTTATTTCACAAATAAGGTATAAAAGAAGCAAAATACAAAACATGTGACAGGTTTCAGGGGCAGAGAAATCAATAGGATCACGTAACCAGCTTTTATAGGTTTTACATCATGAGATAGTCAAGAAGAGTCTGCCATACTCTCTAATCTCTACCACAAAAACCAGACACTTTCTTTAATGTTTAATGAGTCATTTTAAGATCTAAAAGCAATACAGTAGTATCTAGAGAAAACATAGACAATATAAAAACTGAATTATGCAACTGATGAATCATCATATTTTCCAGTGATTGTATCATGACCCTTTTGGATCTGGAAGGATTCATTCGACACAAACTCAACTTGTACCACCAAATCTGGACTTCGATAACAACTCTAAATTGGTACCCTATAGTTCTCTTCCTCGGTCATGGATTCATAAATCTTAACGGGTTTCAAAATCTTGAGACCTGTCAACCACTGACAGTGGCAACTTTTACGCGTAGTATTTGATAATCCAAAAAGTTTGATAAGTAGCAAGAGGGTCAAACTCGAAAGCAATTCGTAAATGAAATCTCCAAGCTAAAAGGCTAAAACCTTATCAATCAAGTGCACGATTCAGGAAATTTCAAGTTGAAATCAAGTCAAAACAACATCAACACACCATGAATCGACCAAGTTGGTGGGCAAAAAACTATGAGAAAGTAAAAAAGGATTTAAGAGTTATTTACCCGTTAACTTGGTTCTTAAAGTTGGACAGACTTGAAGCAAGCGATGAGAAAAATCCCCCACCACCACCTTGCTTCTGCGCCATATCTGATAATATAAAGCCCTAGAACTCAAATTTTGTTCCTGTTCCTCCCAAATTAGGGGGTTTTCCCTGAAGCTATATATGAATATGCAACAAACTGCGTTCCAATAATACTTGTGAACAGCTAACCAAGGCAGATCTTATAATTGCTTTACAGATAGACTAAAGAAGCATACAATGATTCGAAAATACGTGCTGTTTGATTTGAATAATATTATATCAACGGAAATTTGGGGATCGACAGAAAAAGCTCCGTTGGCGGGTTCTTCCTTTTCAAGTCAAAATTGATAACAGCGATGAGGTGATGGCCGAGAGATTTTTCCACGCGCTAGTAAAGCGCATGGTGATTTTTTCCATTTGCTTTTACTTTTTTAGAGCTGAAGTTGCTAAGTTCAGAACAAGATAGAACTTTATCTATGTAAGATACAAGTTATTGATGCAAGGATATTCTGGATTTAAGAATTATTGCTCTTTAAAAGAGAGGCGGCTGACTCCAACTTGTATTAAGCCGATATCGGCCAGCTTAGCTCTTCTCTTTGTCTCCCTTTCGTTCAAAACAAGAGACTAGTTTGCAAGGTACAACTTCTTAATGCACAATTTTTCAATAAAAAAGCAGGCCGGATCCTCAATAATGTTGTTCAATCTCAATCTATTTTATCTATTCTTGAATTGTTAACTAAATTTGGGTTTTTCAATTAGTATCAAAGCATTAGTAAACTTACTGGGATTTTCAATTGGTATCAGAGCATTAGTAAACTTACTGGGTTTTTCAATTGGTATCAGAGCATTAGTAAACTTACTGGTTTTTCAATTGGGTTTTTCTTTATTGAAAAGTAAACTAATAATCACAAATCTCTCTCAAATGACTCTCATGTGAATTATAATGAATGATTAACTAAAGATTAACAACCATCTAATCTAAGCCTCGTGTCCCTATTTATAGAGTACATTTACAAGATAATCTTATAAGCCCTCAACCCAAATACAACAAATATTGCAATACAATACAAGGACTTTATAGAACTTTCTAAACTTAGGACAATTTATGTCTTAACAATTGACTATGTCAATTTTAAGCTTTGACCTCTTCAATCTTTAATCTCCATGATCTTGGATACAATAATATTTGACATAATAATCCTCAATTTCACAAGAAACTCCCATCTCTGAAGATCAATCATCTAATTCTGAAAAGATAGTTTCCAACTCTGAAAAGAGCATTCCAAAGTTAGCTTTAGAGATGCAAATTGTTGAGGGGGAGCAATCAGATATACATGTTATCATTGATGAGAATGATATTCAAAATAATCTCAATGAATTTCAACCTCTTCCAAATATCAAAAAATGGGTAAGAGATCATCCTTCGTGTCAAATAATTGGAAATATCATTAGTGGAGTTAGAACTATGTATGCTAGTGCTAATGAATGTTTCTTTATAAACTTTTTGAGCAACATTGAACCAAAGAAACCTAGTGAAGCACTACAAGATCCAGATTAGGTTCTTGTAATGCAAGAATAATTGTTGCAATTTGAAAGAAACAAAGTCTGGAGATTGATTCCTAATCCAAAAGAAAAATATGTGATAGGAACAAAGTGGGTGTTCAGAAATAAGATGGATGAAAATGGGATTGTTGTAAGGAACAAAGCTAGACTAGTAGCCAAAGGTTGTTGTCAACAAGAGAGAATTGATTATTAAGAGAGTTTTGCTCCAGTTGTTAGACTTGAAGCAAGCAGAATCTAGTGTGAGAGACATCTTGTAATCAAGAACATAGCATACTTCAAGAACATCAATACACATGCCGACATACTTGATTCATATTCTGTGTTCTTGATCTTGTCATTATTCTTGAATTTTGACTTGAATATGGGCTAACAATGGTGAAAGATATAAAGTTGCTTCAAACTCTGCTAAGGATGTAAGTCTACAGAAAAGACTTCAGAAATCTTAAATACAGATTTCCAGAGATCGAAAATGAAGAGTGCTCACACGATTAAGTCTAAAGTCTGAAAGACTTATCTTCAGATCTCTGAACCAGAAGACTTCAGAGTTCGGGTGAAGATCTCCTATACGTACAAGTACAAAGTACGAAGAGACAATCTTTAGAGTTATTTCAAGAGAAGTCCCGAAGAGCGCCCAAGTGTCAAATCTGAAAACAAAGTTTGTAGACATTGATCTTAGAGTTATTCTCACTTGAACGAGAGGGTGATGTTGATTCTATAACTACTTATTAGCGATAGAGATTATCTTTCACTGTTTATAGGATCTAGTTTCATTGTTTATTTTATTCTTTACATAGATAGGTTTATTATTCTTTTCAATAATGATTCATTCAATTATGTAGTATTGTAAGTAGATTGCACTGCATCTTTCATCTTCAATAACATATCAAAACCTTTGACTACTTATACTTTATTTGTTCTTATTTGTGTTCTTAATATTCTTGATAAATGCGCACTTCCAATTGGTATCAGAGCCAATGACTGTCGAATTCAATTCCATACTGTTGTTTTCGATCTCATATTATCAAGAATGTTTAAAGAGTATGTCAGCATCGGGTCAGAGACCAAACCCCTAACACTCTTCATATGAGAATACCACTATTGATCATCTCTCTCAGTGATTTGATGATAATCCATTTTCACCTATACGTTGTATTTATGTTTCTGTATTTTCAGTTCCAGCGATCTCACTGAGTATGTTCAGTGATCGCTGAAGAACTTGCATTGTAAATCTATCAGAGACAGCAATACTTCAAGAAGACAACACTCACACCAAA
>NW_020202371.1:0-1134 GCF_001531365.2 Cynara cardunculus var. scolymus
CGAATCTACCTACACTATTATTTCAATTCTTAAGAATCATCCTATCTTTTATGCCTTAACTGCCACTCGCCCAACCCCAGAAACCTATATTACTCAATTTTTGTTGAGTGCATATACAACTACCCTTGATAACACTGGGCTAACCATTGATGGTTACGCCTCACACCCTGTGAACAAATCTCTTGTCCCACTGGAATTAAATGTGGACACTCTTCGAACCGCCCTTCACTTGCCTTCTCTTCAATCTCTTAACCTAAATGCTTTTGCCCCTACACCCACCAACAGTGAATTACTCCAATTTTTGGACTTTATTTCTTATGCCACCCCCATTTCGAAACGAACTCAATTCAAGCGCAAATGCCTACCTCCTGTGTGGAACACCCTCTTCTCCATTCTAAATTGTTGCCTCACAGGATAGGTAGGTAGCCATGATCAAGCTTCACACGCCATGATGTCAATCCTATATGGTGTTTACTTTAATCTTCCTTTGGACTTTTCTCAACTAATTTTTGAGGATACGATTGGGCTCATAAAGAAGAAATGTGTCACTCAAAAGGGAGAAAAATCAAAGGTACAGGCTCAAAAGAAGGCCAAAGAAGACATAAACCAACCAAATCTGATATTCCAACGTTTTCTTGGTCTTGTTTTTGTAGACCTCCTTGCACAAAGATTGCCCTCTACAACGCCTAATGCAAAATTATACCCATTCAAGGACTTCAAGCCTACGGAACACGAAAATGGATACAGAAGCCCCCGTCCCATCTCAAAAGCCATGCTCCGTTATCTCTCTCATGAAGAAAGGAAAGCTTACAGACGTGGTAAYAGGMGACCAGAACCGGTCCCTGCAACCCCACCACGCATAGGTGTACCCCTAGGTGAGTGTGTTGAAAAATGAGAGTTGAGGAAAGGTTGGAGGAGCCAGTAGTGGCTGGTGAGATGAGTGAGCATCTACCTAGAGTCCCATTACCCATTACCTCCACGCCATAAGAAGAAGAAGACTCAGTAGGCTGATGATACTTCTGAGAAGAAAAAAACGAAAAAGAGGCCCGCAGAAGGAGAGGGCCCAAATGTGCCTCTGCCTAAACACAAGAAAAGAAAACACAAGAAGGCTGAAACAACAGAGCCTACAGAGCC
>NW_020202371.1:2090-18845 GCF_001531365.2 Cynara cardunculus var. scolymus
ATGGACGAGTTGAAAAGCTTGTTCATCTCCCAGCAACAGCTTCAAGATCTTTCTCCACTTACAGAGGCTCTGAAGGAGTTGTCCTCCACAACAGCAGATTTGAAGTCATCCATCATAACTCTTCAGAGCTCTGTTCTTCGCAAAGACGATCTCACAGAAGCCTTCCAGGCTATGACTCTCAACCCTTCCTCCATTCAATCTTTGAAGACCGAGCTGACAAAACTTGCTGCATAATTTGCCGCTGATCTCATCTCTTCAGGTTACACTGACTATTCCAACTTCGAAGATGAGATCAAGTAAATGTTTGCCTCTGCGGTCACATATGGCGTCGACTCCAGCTCCTCAAGGGCCAATATCAACCATTTAGCAACGCGCAGAGAACTGGATGCGATGATAGAAATCTTGGGAGGTATTGTGTCGAAGCATACAGATCAATTAATCAAAGAAGCACGAGCTACAAATGTCTCTATCCAAGATTGCACTAAGAAGCTTCTCTCAGAAGGTGAGTCTCTGCGTGACAACCTCTATCTATGTGTGTATAAGATGAGGTGGGCTACGGGAATCGACATTGGGAATGCTACTTCCAATGTTGAACATGCCATAGAATTGATGGAGATGGCTACAATAAGGATTTTGCGAAGATTGAAGAAGACTCCCAGGTTACATGCAGGGCAGAAGCCACAAAAGACCATGATCATCATGAAGGTGATGACCATGATCATCATGAGGGGGAGAAGAAGGCTCCAGAGCCAAAGAAGCCTGCTCCTGCGAAAGGTATCACAATAGTGGAATCTACAACAGCCATAAAGGATAAAGCGCCAGAGCCTCAAGGCAAAGGAAAAGGCAAAGTTGTAGAGCAACCACAAAAGGGGTCGTCTACAAGCTCAGAGTCTATCGATGAAGATCTATACAAAGATGACCCAGAAATGCTACATGTTTTGAAGATGTCTAAGSTAGAGGATCAAGCAAGAAAAGGCAGAGCTCCAATATTCATGCCCCCCAGAGCAGGGGAGGGCACGTCATCAAAGTTCCCATCAGTCCAAGAAACGTCAATGGGTACGTTCGACACTCTGCAGGGATGTATCAAACCTATTCTTGCAGAGGGGTCAACCCAGAGGCCCATACTAGAAGAGGATGAAACCAAGATGGCAGAGCACCCCACAGCAGGAAGGGTGGATGAAATATTTGAGTCAATGAGCAAGATTCCATTCCCTAAACCCCCTACTCCAGAAGAAATTCTTATGTGGAAGTACTCTGCCAAAGACATTGAACCTCCTTATGATCCTGTGGTCACCGAAATTCCTTCTGCCTTCGCCAAATTCAAGTTCTCCAGAATTATAAGGCCGCGTGAGCAAGTCTTCACAGAGACTCCTATTGCTTCACTTGTGACTATCTCTCCAAGGACTCTGCTGAAGAAGTCTATCCTTTTTGCTCAATTTGTTGTAAAAAGGAAGGATGGAAATCTCTACAAGTTCACAGATGCTGACTTCCATAATCTTTGTGTGTATGATGTCCTTTACATGCATAAAATACTTAACGTCTACATGGAAAGAAGGTCTACCTATTCCATCTCGCTCATTAGGTTGATAGAAGTTATGCGCGCACAAGTCAAATACTACAACCAGAAGGACTTCGAGCTTCCAATGAGGTTTGTCCAACAAGATCTAAAAATTTCTCCTCCTAACAGCAGGCCAAGTTGGATTCATAGGCATTCACCAAACACCATCATTCACAATCCCATTTATGGATTTGTGTTTTTGGACAAAGACGAAATCCTAYGCATCTATGATCCAACAGAGACACACAAGTTTTCGACAAAGACACTTGAATGGATCTTCAGAACGGCAGTGGCAGAACTGGACAAAAGGCATCTAAGGGTGAATGAAGTGGCAAAGATCTTGGAATCAATCAAAATTCAAATCAACTTCAGAGAATGGATATTTGAAGTCTACAAAACCATCAAGTCAGATTTGATCCATCCAGTAGATSACTTCCCAGAATCTGAAGTTGGTTAAACCTCTGTAATAGTATATGGCCTGTATCAAACTCTATCTTTTACGTTTTGTAATTTCTTATCAGTCAATTCATTTCGAGGATGATGTTTAATCTCCTTTTGTAATTTCTTTCAATCAAGTCATGCTCTTACACTTTATAGCTTAATTTACTTTTTGATACTTAGGGGGAGATTGTTAGCTCTCATTCCTTAAATGTAAAAGTATAGAAAAAGTAAAACAACAAGTACTAACAGAAGCTGATCTGTCACAGAAGACAACAGAGGACAATCAACAGAAGTAGCTCAATCTTACAAGATTCAAGTGACAGAACCTCTGTCATCCATCACAGAGGTTCTGGAAACTTCTCCTCTGAAAACACCATACTACAAGTCAAAGACGACAGAACCTCTGTCGTGTCTCACAGAGGTTCTGGAAGATTTCCTCTGCCCTCTACAAAGTTTCATACAGCAGAGCCTCTGTGAAGTCTCACAGAGGATCTGCAGAAATGTCTTTTGTATAGATTATCTTAAGTACGCTTTATTTTACTTAGGTTTATTAGCTGCTCGTGACTTTCACGTGAGCTTGTCTGTAATTTGTTGTAGAAGAACGGCTCAGATTTGACAGCTTAAGGTCGTGTCAGGAAACGGTTACTTGCTTGTATAAATAGCAGCGTAGGCCTTTGTATTTTGTGTGCTTCCAGATTTGTATTCGTCAACATTTTCAATCTATTGAAAATCATTTGAAGCATTTCTCCTTGTGTTCATCATCTGTTCTTCATTGTGTTCTTACTGTTTCTACCTGTTTGATTGATACTGTTTCCGCTGCTCTACTACTGTCTAACCGATCATTCAAGTAAGTTCTAGTACCAAGAATCTGAGTTATTCGATCCTAACAGGCATCTAGGACTACTTCAAACTTCTTAACATAATTAGTCCTACCTGGATGAAGTGAAAACAAAAGACGACAAACCAATTTAAACCTCTTCAAAACATAACCAAGGGGTTGTTGACAGCATGAATAGAGTTTTTGAAACAAAACCAAAACCTGTAGAGCACTATAAAAGGAACAGATGGAGGCTTAATAAAAGAGAGAAACACACGCCCTATGGCCCAATGCTTAACAACATCAATCGCAGGCAGGGGTCAAGATAGAGAAGGGTTGGGAACATCATTGAGTTGTTGTGATACAGATTAATGAAAACATCCTAAATTAAATGAACCTGACTATAATCTCTAATGGTCATAACTTTTTTGGACCTCCCCAACATATCACATTAATGGTGATGAAAATTATTATAGGAAATCAACCGTTACCTTCAAACTATGAACACTAAATTTATGATTGATCAACATATTTGCAAAGAAGATAAACCTTTTATGATCAACTACCTATTTTGCTCCTCATCATAAAGTTAATTAGTAGCTACGTTTTAAATTTTGTGTTTCTAATGATGCTAGGTAACATCACTTGCAAACAAACAAGGGGTTTGTTTATAGAAACAACCTAAAGTAGCAGCCATGAAATCAAGACAAATGAAGTGTAACATGAACATATTTAGAGATAAGAGTAAGATTAGTGCTATACAATTACATAATCATCATGTATGACAGTTTCTTAGGGGTTTGTTTATTACAGAATCAACAAGTACGACTAATAGATATAACTGTTTCTTATGGGTTTGTTTATGCAGAACCATGTTCCAGAAAGTGCTAGAACCATGTTCTGTTTTGCAATTATATTCCTACACTTATATAGAAAGTGCTAGAACAATGGATTTTTACATCAAGCATCTGTTTATGAAGGATAAGAATACAAAATAAAAGGACAGGACTTCAGAATTTTCTGGCACGTGACGCCTATGTCTACATAGGAGGCTTTCTGGTTATTAGATGAAAATTTGCATATATTTTGGATTTCAAAATTTACATGTGAAACAAACACATTATCAAACAATGCAAGAAGGTACATATTGCCTAAATGTCACTTCATGTGCCACACGGTTAATTGTGATTCAAGTTGAATATTCGAACACTGATTAATTTGGACATTGACATTGTATGGAGAAAACATGAGAAAGCAAGCATCAACGTGGTTTACAAAAAGTTACCTGACTATCCTCCTTGATTCTTAAATTTTGTCCTGTTAGATTCAACAAGTCGTTAACAACCTGAAGAAAATAGGAATCTTAAGACTGCAACATTACATAACAGAAACCAGGTGTCATGTAGGTTATCCATATATATTATTCAATGTGTTGATTTGGTATGGTCATAAGTGGCATTTATGCAGTCCACATATGTGCACAAGCCTTACACCAACCTTACAATGATGTAAACTTATACTGTCAAAGCATTATCCTACACCAACCTTACAATCGCACTGTTTAAAAGAGGAGATACAATCTGAACTTTGAGAGATCAAATTGATTTTGTTAAAGACAACAGCAAAGTTTTTATATTTTATGTTATGGTATGCATAAAAATATCCCCAAAATACCGATGATGCATTATTTTGGAAAGATACAAGCATTTATTCAGCTAACATGCTCATACAGATTATAACCCTTAAATTGAACAATTTTAGTTTGTTACCAGGACTATGTTGCTACTTGCTCTCGTTTGAACAGATAGATGGCTTTGTATTCATAATCAAGTCCTGTTGGCAAACGACAAACAACATACTCAAATTAAATATCTGTAATTGAAATGCTCATTAGGAGCGTGTACAAACCAACACAATACGCAATCTCATATCTGAGACAATTTCGTCATCAAACTCCCACCATAGGCCTGTATCTTGATCTTTAAAGTGGGCTACATTGTGGCCACTGTTAACATACACAAAAGATATGTAAATCAAAGGATTACCTGGACCGAGTCTTGATTACCTATGGTTGAGTAGAAAGCGGAACCTAATACTTCCAGCAACCCAATATCAGTATACCTCGTTGGAATCAACGGAGGAATCAAAATCACATCTGAAAAATCTTCAGCTGCAAATCGAAATGGAAATGGAAATCAAAACTGAAATGGAATTCTAAATCTAAATCGAAATTAAAATCAGTAGCATACCTCAGAGAAATCTTTAGGGTTTTGAAGAGATGGTAGAGAAATCAAACCACAAAGAGGGAGTTATATGGAGCGATAATTAAGGGATACATCAAATCGGTCACGTGAACATTGAAGGAAGAAACTCTGTTCTAGGTGATACATCAAAGCAACGTCTGAAGACTGTGAGGGAAGAAAACAACATCTGAACCTACCGAAACCAGTTTTGACGCAGGGAGATACATGAAATAAGGAAGAAGAGGACTGAAGGAAGAAAGCAACTTATGAAGCATCCATTTTTGGGTGGTTTTCTGGGTTTAAAAGCTTAGCATAAAAAACTTGTACATCTAGCTTCATAAGTTGTCATTAAGAGTTTTTTGAAATGTATGCATAAAATGGCAGTACTTTGTGTCTTATGGTTTGTAATTAAGATATGAGTCTAAATGCTTATATATGTAGTAAGAGCACAATACTAATACCTTTCACTTTTCAAGCAAATAGTCTTTGCTTGTAAGCAATACATCAAATCCAAACAGGTTTATACTAAATAACATAATGCTACTTTTATAACTTTTTCCGTTCAAACAAGGTTTATTCAAAGTTTATGCCAAACCTGTTATCCCCTTTTCTATAACATTCAGACTATGATTTCCAATAAGAACCCTGATCCTAAATTTTTAAATCACAAAGAAATAAAGATTCCAGACCACATTAATCTTAAGGGATATGATAGTAAGAGTTATATTATATAACACACATATACAATTGCCACCCTTATTTCCAACTGTGCACCTCTCCTTGATATGCCACCCTTATCCCATGGTACACCTCTCCTTGATATGTCACCCTTATTTCTTCATCAAAACATTTCACAAAAACAGTTCCATATAGAATAGACCGTAATCTATGGAATTATTATCAGATCAAAATTATCTTTTTCAAAATTCCCCATTTATATATAAAATGCAAATCCGTTCAAAATAGACTTGGTCGGACTTCATATCCGGTCAAGTCTTGGCCGATTTACCAAGTCCGGACAACAAATCGCCCAAGGCTTGTCCGATTTACCATTAATCCAGTCAACCTTGTCCGAATAACAAATCCAGATGATACTTCACATAACTTGTCCGATTTACCAATCCAGACAACTCATAATTCAAGGTTTTATCCGATTTAAAAATAAACCGGTCACCATTTAGTCGTATTCCTACTTCTCCGTTCAAAATATTTAATCATAAACTCAATCTTTATAAATCGCTCAACACTTGTCCGGTTTAAGACTAAACCGCTCGACTCTTGATCGGTTTAAGTCTAATCCGGACAACACTCACCAAGCGGTTTATTCATAAATCGCTCATGCCCTATCCGGTTTAGGGCTTAAATCGCCCAACCCTTGTCCGGTTTATGGCTAAACTACTTAACACTTGTCCAGTTTATGGCTAATCCGGACAACACTCCAGCGGATAACTTTTAAATCAAAAGTAAAGTTCTACAATCAATTATACAACTATGAAAAGTTTAAAAGCAGTAAGAAGCACTCACCTTTTTGAAACCAATCTTCTTGTAATTCCAAATAAAGAAATTCGGTCAATCACTCTTTTTAAATCGCTCAAAACTTATTTCAAAGATGGCAAGAGGTGTAATAGAAGTCAAACCCTCCTTCTATACCTTTCTAAAACTGGAAAGGTCGGCCAACACAACCTCCTCCCCACATGCATACACTCACCTCTCACACACACACACACACACATATATATATATATATATATATATATATACACTCATGCACATATGCACATACATGCATGCATATCACACATATATACATACGAACATGTGCATCCATATATACACATAATCTCATTCATGCATTTACATTATGCACGTTTTCACATACTAGCATGATCAAATATATCAATTTATCATGTTGTCACATAATCATATATAACAAATAATCGCATATTCATTACCTCAGGTGACAACCAAGATCTGGTTATCACAATAGGTTTATTCTCATTGCCATGGCCCTGATCGTACTACTTTTCTCTTTTCTGCTTAAAGCGTCAGGTATCACATTGGCTTTTCCTGGATGGTAGAGAATCTCGCCATCATAATCATTTACCAGTTCAATCCATCGTCGTTACCGCATGTTTAACTATGTTTGGCTGAACAAATGTTGGAGACTCTTGTCATCTGTGAAGATCTAAAATTTCTCTTTGTTAATTCTCTTCCCACTAAAACTTAATGTTTTTCGTGTCTGCTTAGTTAATGGTACTACAATTCTAGAGAAATTCGGAATAAATTTTCGATAGTAACCTGCTAACTCAAGAAAAGTTCAGACTTCAGAAGGAGTTCTCGGTGCATCCCATATTTCTACTGCTTCAATCTTAGCAGGATCCACTTTCACTCCCATCTCAGATATAACATGACCCATAAATTAGAATTCTCTCGACCAAAATTCACATTTGGACAATTTTGCATACAACTTTTCGTTCTTCAGAAGTTCAAGGATTAGACGAAGATGTTCAACATGCTCTTTTTCAGATTTTGAGTATATAAGAATATCATCGATAAACACAATAACGAATTTATCAAGATATTTACTACATACCCAGTTCATTAGATCCATGAAAGTTGCAGGAGTATTGGTTAAACCGAAAGGCATAACCAAAAACTCCTGATGTCCATACCGAGTTTGGAAAGCAGTATTCGCAACATCTTCATTTCTGAAAAGTAACAAGTTCCCACAGTTGATCAAATAAATCACCGATTCTTGGTAAAAGGATACTTATTCTTGATTGTCAGCTTGTTCAACTCCCGATAATCAATACACATCCGTATCAATCCGTCTTTCTTCTAGACAAATAGAACCGGAGCACCCCAAGGTGAAGTACTTGGTCTGATGAAACCTTTGTAAAGAACATCTTTCAACTAGGTAACAAACTCTTTTAATTCTGATGACGCCAAACGATAGGGTGCTCTAGCTACTGGTGCTGCTTCGGGTACCAAATCAATGTTGAATTCAATAAGAAATAGAAGTGACATTTATACTTTGCAAAAAACAACACCAGATAAGAGAAATCAATTCTTTAAGTGAAAATGGCACTTTTGTTTTTGAATATTATCATAAGCTAAACTCTTTCTGAAACCAATTTGATGCTCTAGTAAAACTCCCATCCTTTACTTGTAAGGCATCTCACGACTTCCTAGAACGTAGCCAACTGATCTAACTTATGCAATTCCTTTTGGGATTGAATGAGATTTACCAACCTATTAGAAACAATATTTAAACTAGAGACCGCCTTCCCTCCGGTAAGACTGCTTTCTCCCTTGTCTCAAGGGAGGAATCTCACAGGGGGAGTAGTTTGTCCCAAAATCGTTCCAAAAACTAACACTCTACTTTTCTTAGTAAAAGTATTGATAATAGAAGAAGAAGACCAGGAAAAAATTTCAATAATCTTGTGTGCAAACACTGTGGACCTACGGGACACACCATTGAGAGTTGCTTCAAACTAACAGGATTTTCAAAATCAAATTTGACTCAGACCTCAAAATCAAGGTTTTAAGCCTCAAAATCCAATTTTCAAACCTACTGTCGGAAGTGCTTCTATCTCTGAATCTGTTTCTCCTAAGTCTTCCTTTCCCTTTTCTAAGGAACAGGTCACCAAACTTCTTGGCTTAATTGACCAGAAACCCACTACTGAGGGAGCAACTGCTAATATGGCAGGTATGTTTAAAGCTTTTAAATCTGGTTGGATTATTGACTCAGGTGCCAACCAACGCATGACATCAAATTGTTCCAATTTATATAACATTGTTGATGTCACTGATTTGAATCTTAAAGTTAATCATCCAAATGGAACAAAGGCTAAAATAAATAAAATTGGAAACCTGAATTTATCTAACAATGTCACTCTCTTCAATGTTCTTGTTGTTCCTGATTTTAATGTAAATCTTGTCTGTTCATAAACTTGCTAGAGATAATAAGGTCTTTATTAGGTTTAATGAATCAAAGTGTTATGTTCAGGACTGTCATCAAAAGAATATTGTGGGGACTGGTAGTCAAGAAGGTGGCCTGTATTTCTTTGACTAGAACTTGAATAGTGAGTCATCCACTTCTTCTAATAATCTCAAGATCGTTTGTTATGTGTCCACATAGTTGTGGCATAATCTCCTTGGTCACCCATCTGACCAAGTGCTAAAAGTCTTGAAAGATAGACTTAACATTGGAAGTGACACTTGTGGTCTGTGTGAGGTTTGCCATAAGGCAAAACAAACACGTGAAAAGTTTGATTCCAGCTCTCACAAATCTCAAAGTCTTGGTGTTGTTCACTTGGATGTATGGGGACCCTACCATGTTCAGAGTAGGGTGGCAATTTGAAGAAGTGATGTTGAAGGAGTGGTGCAACACCTGTTTGAAAATTTTGAAGAAGTATTGTTGAAGGAGTGTTGCAGGCATGCTGCAGCACCCGTGTGGGATGACATGCTGCAACACCTGTGTGGAAAAAAAATTAAACAGATAAAATTTAGGCGAGTTGATGCCTCCTGATCTTTGTATAAAAATAGTACATTGTAGATCTTTGTATATTTCGGGTAATTTTCCATCATCTATAAGCTAAAAAATATAAAAGTCATGATAAAACTAAAGACTACTAGAGATTAAAATAAATGATGGAAAATTAGCCGAAATATAAACTAAGTTACGACGATTAATAAACATGATAACGATAATTTAAACTAGATTTAAACGACTAAATAAAAAGTTACGATAAATAAAAACGAAAATTTAAATTACGTTAATGTAACGACGTTATATAAATGACACTAACAAAATAAAGCAATAAAGGACGATTCATAAAAAATTAAAAGTAAAGAACTATATATATATATATATATATACATACTATATTAATAAGTATTTAGGCCAAAATCTTAATTACAACCCTTTAAGCGCATAGTACTAACCTTTAAAGCCTGAATTCAAAAAATCTCTTAATCACAACTCAAAAAGCATAATGTACAAGCTTTTGATGCAAGGATTTTAAACCCAACTAGAAAGGTTTGAGACGATCTTTCTATCACAATCTTTTATACACCTTCTTCAACTTTTACTTTCCCAATTGAAATTCAAAATTGAAAATCAAAGCTTCAAAAGCACGGTCCATCTCTTCCACATCTCTCCATCTTCCATTTGTCCAAGCTTCAAGAAAATAATCATTGTTGGAGCAGATTCATGGAGAAACACAATCCCTTCCATTTGCAGATGAACTCTGGGATAGAGCAGGTCTATGGAGAAATTCATGACAGCCGGAGAAGTTGTCCTAGTGAGTGAGTGTTCCTTCACCATCATCATCATCTATCTTTTTTCATCTACCAGCGACTTTCTTTAATTTAACGTATTGTAATTTGTACTTACAGCAAGAGAAGAAAAATCCAAGTCTAACCCCAATGGACTGGGTGAAATTTCATACAACTGTTGTACTGGCCCTGGGTAGTAATCCCTGAATTATGATCAACTTCTCACTCTTATTTTTCCTACAAGATGTAAGTTATTTTCTTTTTTCTTCCAAGAAGCTGCCACTGGTTCAATCGAGAAGCCTCAAGCTGACTTTTGGGTCATAGTTGTCGTCATCTCTACAGCAGTTGGTTATTGTGCCAAAATATACTTCACGTCAGTCTTCTTTCTATTGTCCAAATATTTGTGGGATGTGTATGGTTTTAGATACCAATCTTGATCCAACTGAATGTAGGCTTCAGGAAAATATGGATACATATCAGAACTTAATTACACAGTTCATATATGACAAACAATTGTACAGTGGAAAAGGAACTATTCTTCATTTGTGTGATGATGTGATTCAACAAGAAGTAAGTCTATAGGAATTTATTTTACTTTTACGTAATTTATGGTGCTCAAGTATAACTTCACAAGGCCAAGCCACAAATCTTTTTCTTCCTAAGTTGATGTAAGTTCCTTGTATAATGAGTTTAAGTAATTTAATCAGTTAGTTTAATCATTTCTAGGTAAAAGAGGTTATCATTTTTTTTCTTTAACTTGATGGAACAGGGCAAAGCCACTCTAAAGATATTGCTCCTTGTATATATGGACTAGATTTACACAATACCTACAAGTAATTAATAAGCATGATGCAGGAGCTCGACATTAAGTGTGAGGAACTAATAAAGGAAGAGTTTGGTGAGAGATGCAACTTCGACGTGGATGATGCAGTCCAAAAATTAGAAAAGTTGGGCATTATTGCTAAGGTGAAGTACTTGTTTTCTTTTCTCTTATCTTCAATGCCAATGCTAATGCCAATACCAAACCTATTTTTATTATTATTTTTGTTTCTAAATTTAGGATACATTAGGAAGGTATTATTGTGTTGGTCTTAAACATGCAAATGAGATCATTGGAACCACCACAGAAGAGATGGTACTTAAGGCAAGGCAGGAGGGCAGTGCTTAAACATTTGGCATGCTCTTGTTCCTGAATCATATGATAAGCATGATGAATTTAAAGCTCTAGCGAGTTGTGAAAGTTATACATTTGAACATGATTAGGGGGTACCTGAGCACTTACTTTATTCATATCTCAAATCTTAATATCTAAACCACTTTTTTTTAGGAGAAGGAGTTTGTATTTTTGTTGATTTTCAAGTGCATGTCTAACCGGTGATGAGATCAACCTTCAAATAATCAATTTGTACATGTTTGAGGAAATGCCTTAAAATGATTTAGTATTTCTTGTAAAAAAATGCTTGCTTCTCTTTCATCAACTCACTGTTATAGTCATTAACATGGCTTAAAAGTCATAAAAATCTATGTTAGATTAATATTAATAACGATTCTCTCCAACTGTATCTAGAATGATATTGGGCTGCTGGAAGTATTAGGTTCTGCCTTGTATTCAACCATAGGTATCCAAAGTCAATGTTAAGTGTTTGATAGTGGACTTAAAATGACATTCAAATCAGTTTGGCTTTGTTTTAGACTTATTTTTTGGTCAATCAGTTGAACCCAATCAGTTTTACCAAAAAAACAATTACATTGTTTGTCTTGTGTGTGCGATAATGAATTTTTTATTGGATAATGCAAAACCAGAACCTATTGATTATGAGTACTACAGAAAAGGACTTAGATCTCGCATAGTATGTCTTTTTATAGTTTCACTCATCAATAACATAAACTTTCATGATATAGCTTATTTACAAGAATCTCATATAGGTATTGCATCCCATCTGAGTTCATTATTGTGTAGCGATTCCTCAGTCCATCGCTCTCGAGGTAACATCCATTCTTTCCTTCTTGCATCATCGATCAACTTAAGATCTTTTCTTTTTCTTTATTTTCTTTCCTCTTCAATAGCAAACACTCAATGTACTTATTGCAAATACAATTGTATTGAAATTTTTGTCTGTAGTAGTTTGCTATTTAGTTTTCTTTGTCTATAGTAGTTTGTTATTTAGTTTTTAGGAAGCTAAAGATAGTCGGTTATTTGGGCATGTTTCCATGAATGACATAATTGGTAGTCTTCTATTGTCTAAGAACGGCGGTAGATCATGGTCTCATCCTGAACAAGTATTCCTGATGTTATAACCAGGATTGAGACAATTTAGGTTGAGGTAATTTTTACATGTTTATTAGGTGGATTATGTGAAATATGCATATCTAAATAGAAATGCATGAACTATATATGTGAACATGATATTGTGCATGCATATATGTGAAAAGATGGCATGACATATATGATTWATACAYGTATGCATGTGGTGTGAAGCATACATAAGGTGGTGTACATTTGTAATAAGTTATTCTGGTGGAAACATTATTATATTCAAAAACGTATACCTTCATGGTTAAGAAACCATGAATTTTATAATGAAAAACCCACCACCCAAGATTATTTCTATTGGTTAAAGCTTTCACCGCCTATGAGTTTTTAATAATCTTCACTGCCATGGTGGGAGTATTTAAAGAAATTAAAAAAATATAAGATTTTATCTTATCATTTCATTTTGAAGAAAAATCTGTTCAAAGAGAAAAAGGGTGGTGTGGCGGTGAGAAGTATTTTTTAACAAATCTTTTGTTCAAAGCTGTTTGAAGAGCTTGTGATTTGCTGTGTGTTTTAAAACTACAGAATCTGTGATTGTTAAGGTGAGTTTTTAAACTACCATTGATTATAAACTATGAGTTTTATAAATACTGTTGATTTTACACTGTAAGTTTTGATGACTAGAATTTTTATATATTTTATTATATAAATTGCTGGGTTTTGATATTGGTTTTGAAGAAAAGATGGTAAAACTATTTTGATAGTTTAAAGGTGTTATTGTTATATATTTGTGTATTAAAACCCGTTTTAGGAAAGATAAATAAGAGGTTGCTTCTTTAAAATAATTTTGAAATGATATCCTGTTGAAAGGATACAAAAGGATTTGAGTTTGGAAATATTATTACAAGAACTGGTTGTTCTTGAATATTCAAAGTTTTGATGATAAAACTGTTGGTTGAAAACTATAGAGAATATTCTTTTGAGACGATTGTGATTTTGATCTGTCTTCATTTGGAATTAATCTATAGATGTTAWGGATAAAACTATGAATGAGGATTCGATAAGATGGTTGTGACTGTGGTCCTTCATTCGAATTAGTTCATAGATTTTGAAGAAGAAATAAGGGTGGCATATCAAGGAGAGGTGTCTTTTGGAATAAGGGTGGCATATCAAGGAGAGGTGTCTTTTGGAATAAGGGTGGCATATCAAGGAGAGGTGTCTWTTGGAAKAAGGGTGGCATATCAAGGAGAGGTGTCTTTTCGATATAAGGGTGGCAATTGTGTGTGAATATTATAGCTCTTACTATTATGTCTTTTAAGATAACAATAAATTTGAGTCCTTACTTCTTTGTGATTTGAGACCTCAAAGATATTGTTCTTATTAGAAATAATAGTATTGATGTTATTGAGAAGGGGAAAACTTGGCCTATGGCCATTGATATTGGTTAAAAGTCTTTTGGAACAGAATGATCATTTTTATGAGGAATCAGAGGGGCTCTAGTTGTTCCTTGGAAGGAACTAGAGGGGCTCTGGTTGGTCCTCATTATTGGACCAGAGGATTCTGGTTATTAATTTGGAGAATGAGCAATTTTTTACTAAATGTAATAATTGGACCAGAGGCTTTGTATCTATTAGTAAGAGCTTCTATGTCAAAATCATATTTTTAGAAGTTTTAAGAAAAGGATTTTATACTTAGAATCTTTTTATGTAAAACAGACCAGAGAAGCTCTGTTTGGCTTACACGTTGAACCAGAGGGGCTCTGGTTTATCATGTCTTTTGTAACCAGAAGCTCTGGTTAGTTCAACCAGAGGCTCTGGTCGAACATCAACTCTTCATAATTACTCTTTTTTATGAAAAAGTCTATCTTATTGATTGAAAGTTTAACTAAAGACCATTTTAAGAAATTATATGAGTCAGAAGTTCTGGTCAGTGCAACCAGAGGCTCTCGTCAAGGAACCAGAAGCTCTAGAAAAGAGACCAGAGGGGATCTGGTCCTGGTTATTGAAATATATTCCAAGTGTGGTTTGGAACTAGAGGCTCGATGGACCAAAGTAGAATCTGATTTTATTCCGCATGTTGTGAAATGATTATTTGATAAATGTTTTGGTGATCTTCACCCTGCATTACATAAAAGGGAACCTCACTAGACATTCATGTCTAACCCTCATTGTGTGTTTTCAAAAATAGTGTGCAGGTAATGATGATAAAAGAAAGAGCATTATGTGAATTACTTCCCTATATGCTTAGCTGTTTTGGAAGCATAGATGCTAGGATGCAAGAGCATGTACTTTTGGAATTTTTGGCTTGCGTATTTTACATTATAGACTCTTGTATCAAGGACCTATGTGGGGGAAAACATGTACTCTCTATATAAAATATGTGTTATATGCAACGTAAGGATTGGGGGTGTTACAGAGTTGGTATCAGAGCCTCAGTTTAAGGGATTTAGGTTTTCACATGCATGATACCTAGACTTAAATTATTTCATTGCATATTAGGATCCCAGACATAGTTAGCACTTTTGGAATAAATATAATAAGTTRAGAGATCAGTGTGTAAGGTATTTTCGGATTACATCTGGCCAATGTAATTTTGAATCTACAGGTACATAACTGAACTTAGACACTTTATTATATTTGGGAATGTGAAAACTATGTGTTTTATACTTTGTTATCTACAGATGGCTAGTAGATCAAGAAGGTCAGGAAGGATCACCCACCCCAATGAAGAAGAATCCCCTGTTGCTCCTATTGGTACCTCTGAGGGTAGAAGCAGAGGCAGAGGTAGAGGCAGAGGTAGGGGGCAGACCAGAGACAGAATAAGCCAACCAGAAATTAATATGAATCAAGCAAAATCAAACTCTGAAAAATATGAATCAAGAACGGATGTCTCACCCAGAATATGTAACAAGACACATATTAGCTGAAGAAATGGGAAAGCTAAGGGAAACCTTAACTTCTATTCTGAGGAATCCTGCCAGAATAGAGACAGGCAGAATTGAAGTTACTCCATCGATACCAATTCTCAATAACAGTGAATGAGACATAAAGATGTTTCTAACTTGTAAACCACCAACCTTCTCAGGAGAAAGAGATCCAATTAAAGCTATGTGTTGGATCAAAGAGATGGAGTCTGTATTCAATACCATCCGATGTGCAGAAACAGATAAAGTCAGATTTGCATTCTCTGTGCTGAAATCAAATGCGTTATTTTGGTGGGAAGTAGAATCCTTAGCTAGAACATATATTTTGCAAACTATGACATGGCTAGAGTTTGTCAACAGATTCAAAGAGCAGTTTTGCCCAAAAGCTGCCGTCAGACAAATGGAATAAGACTTTCTAAAATTGGAACAGGGAAACAGAACTGTAAGGGAATATACAAAGAAATTCATCGAATATTCAAGATTTGCAAAACATTATAGTTCCTCGGAATCTAGAAAAGTTGAAAGGTATATTTGGGGATTGAAACCATCTATCCGAGAATTTGTCATAACCATGAATCGGGCTACATTTTCATTGACCATTGACACAGCAGAGGTAACAGAAAGAAACAAGAACAGACAAGAAGAAGGGAAAGCAATAGAAAAGAGGAAATGGGAAGGTCCATCAACCGGATACAAAGGACCAAAAGTTGTAAAGCTTGGAAACAGGCCCATACAAAGATTCAATGAAAGGACTTGTCCCCGATGTCATCAAATTCATCAGGGAGAATGCAAGATTGAGCTAAGGAAATGTTATCAATGTGGTGAAAAAGGTCATTTGTTGAATGTTTGCCCAACAGTTAAAAGGTGTTTTAATTGTAATTCTCTAGATCATCTCAGACCAAATTGTCCAAAGTTGGAAGCCCCACAGTTAACCATGGGGAGCAATACATCAACAGGTCGAGGAAGACCAAATATGGGCAGAGGAGCAACGGGTGGGGCGCGGGGTTGATCTTTTTAAATGACCAAACATGTAGCAGAAACTACACCCGATGTAGTAACAGGTACATTTTTTGTGAACTCCTTACATGCTAAAGTGTTATTTGACTCGGGTGCAAACTTCTCATTTGTATCCCCATCATTTGCCTTTTGTGCTCGTATGAATTTTGTGCCAGTTGACGATAAGTTAGTACTTGATACTGCTAATGGTCAAGTATCTGTGAGTTATATGTTTAAAAACTG
>NW_020202371.1:19381-29127 GCF_001531365.2 Cynara cardunculus var. scolymus
AATACCTCGATAAATTTGTCATTGTATTTATCGATGATATTCTTATATACTCCAAAACACAAGAAGAGCATGCAGCACATCTTCGATTGATCCTTGAGCTTTTGAAAAGAGAAAAGTTGTATGCTAAACTATCAAAGTGTGAATTTTGGCTAAGAGAAGTCCAGTTTCTGGGGCATGTTATATCTGAGGATGGAGTAAAGGTGGATCCAGCAAAGATTGAAGCCGTTGCAAAATGGGACGCACCAAAAACACCATCTGAAATTCGAAGTTTCTTGGGATTGGCAGGCTACTACCGCAAGTTTATTCAGTATTTCTCTAAAATAGCCGTGCCTTTGACTAAATTAACTCGAAAGAATGTTAAATTTCAGTGGGAAGAAGAACAACATAAAGCCTTTTAGTTATTAAAAGATCATCTTTGCAGCGCCCCGATACTATCTTTACCCGATGGAACTGAAGACTTTATGGTATATAGTGATGCATCAAAGTTGGGTTTAGGCTGTGTCTTGATGCAAAGAGGGAAAGTCATACCATATGCATCTCGACGATTAAAAGGTCATGAAAAGCGTTATCCAACTCACGACATGAAATTGGCGGCCGTAGTTTTTGCTGTAAAGATTTGGAGGCATTACCTATTGGGAACGAAGTGTAAAATTTATACAGATGACAAAAGCCTACAACACTTGTTCAACCAGAAGGATTTGAATATGAGGCAGCGACGATGGATTGAATTAGTTAATGACTATGACTGTGAAATTTTGTATCACCCAGGAAAGGCTAATGTTGTAGCCGATGCTCTGAGCCGTAAAAAGAAAAGTGGAACTATCAAGGCAGTGGCGATGAATATAAGTTTAAACCTAGATTTACATAAGAAAATACAGAGATGCCAAACAGAGGCCGTCAAGGAAGAAAACAAGAAATCAGAAAAATGGGTAAGATAATTTCCATCATGGAACCTAATGGGGAAGGAATATTATGTTTCCAAGGTCGGATATGGGTACCAAATTATGGGAATACTCGAGAAACCATCCTAAATGAAAGCCACGGGTCCCGTTATTCCATCCACCCAGGTACCAACAAAATGTATAAGGATATGAAGGCATTTTATTGGTGGCCAGGTCTCAAGAAAGACATCGCAAGATATGTAGAACGATGCTTAACGTGTTTACAAGTTAAAATAGAGCATCAGAGACCCTATGGAAATCTACAATCATTTGAAATACCAATGTGGAATGGGATCACATTACGATGGACTTTATCATGAAATTACCCCAAACTCCAAAAGCTTATGATGCAATATGGGTAATAGTGGACCGTCTATCAAAGTCTGCATATTTCCTACCAATGAAAGAGACTTATTCATTGGAAAGATTGGCTCAAATTTATATTAAAGAAATTGTGACTAGACATGGAGTTCCATTGTCCATCATATCTAATAGAGATAATCGCTTTACTTCAAAGTTCTGGGAATGTCTGCAAAGAGCTTTGGGATCACAAATCAAATTAAGTACGGCTTATCACCCACAAACAGATGGACAAAGTGAAAGAACCATCCAAACTCTCGAAGACATGTTGAGATCTTGTGTCATCGACTTCGGGGGATTATGGGAAGAACATTTACCATTGATAGAATTTTCCTACAATAATAGTTATCACTCCAGCATCCAAGCAGCACCCTATGAAGTTCTATATGGAAGAAAATGTCGAACGCCGTTGTGTTAGAATGAGGTAGGTGAAAAAAATTGACAGGTCCCGAAATTGTGCGAGTAACGGCTGAAAAGATTGACCAGGTTCGAACAAAAATCAAAAGTGCAGTGGCGTTTTCTTAAGGGTTCAGAAGCAACTTGGGAATTAGAATCTGATAAGAAAACCCAATATCCGTGGTTATTTGCATAAGTGAATTCCGGGACGGAATTCTTTTAACGGGGGAAGAATGTTATAACCAGGATTGAGACAACCTAGTTTGAGGTAATTTTTACATGTTTATTAGATGGATTACGTGAAATATGAATATCTAAATAGAAATGCATGAACTATATATGTGAACATGATATTGTGCATGCATATATGTGAAAATATGGCATGACATATATGATTTATACATGTATGCATGTGGTGTGAAGCATACATAAGGTGGTGTATATTTGTGATAAGTTTTTCTGGTGGAAACATTATTATATTCAAAAACTTATACCTTCATGGTTAGAAACCATGAATTTTATAATGAAAAACCCACCACCCAAGATTATTTCTATTGGTTAAAGCTTGAATTTTATAATGAAAAACCCACCACCCAAGATTATTTCTATTGGTTAAAGCTTTCACCGTCTATGAGTTTTTAATCATCTTCACCGCCATGGTGGGAGTATTTAAAGAAATAAAAAAAGATAAGATTCTATTTTATCATTTCATTTTGAAGAAAAATCTGTTGAAAGAGAAAAAGAGTGTTGTGGCGGTGAGAAGTATTCTTGAACAAATCTTTTGTTCAAAGCTGTTTGAAGAGCTTGTGATTTGCTGTGTGTTTTAAAACTACAGAATCTGTGATTGTTAATGTGAGTTTTTAAATTACCGATGTTTATAAATTGTGAGTTTTATAAATACTATTGATTTTACACTATGAGTTATGATGACTAGAATTTTTATATATTTTATTATATAAACTGCTGGGTTTTGATATTGGTTTTGAAGAAAAGATGGTAAAACTATTTTGATAGTTTAAAGGTGTTATTATTATATATTTGTGTATTAAAACCCGTGTTAGGAAAGATAAAGAAGAGGTTGTTTCTTTAAAATAAATTTGAAATGATATCCGGTTGAAAGGATACAAAAGGATTTGAGTTTGGAAATATTATTACAAGAACTGGTTGTTCTTGAATATTCAGAGTTTTGATGATAAAATTGTTGGTTGAAAACTATAGAGAATATTCYTTTGAGACAATTGTGATTTTGATTTGTCTTCATTTGGAATTAATCTATAGATGTTAAGGATAAAACTATGAATGAGGATTCGATAAGATGGTTGTGACTACGGTCCTTCATTCGAACTAGTTCATAGATTTTGAAGAAGAAATAAGGGTGGCATATCAAGGAGAGGTGTCTTTTGGAATAAGGGTGGCATATCAAGGAGAGGTGTCTTTTGGAATAAGGGTGGCATATCAAGGAGAGGTGTCTTTTGGATATAAGGGTGGCAATTGTGTGTGAATATTGTAGCTCTTACTATTATGTCTTTTAAGATAACAATAGATTTGAGTCCTTACTTCTTTGTGATTTGAGAACTCAAAGATATTGTTCTTATTAAAATAATAGTATTGATGTTATTGAGAAGGGGAAAACTTGGCCTATGGCCATTGATATTGGTTAAAAGTGTTTTGGAACTGAATGATCATTTTTATGAGGCTAGAGGGGCTCTGGTTGGTCTTCATTATTGGACTAGAGGATTCTGGTTATTGATTTGGAGAATGAGCAAGTTTTTACAAAATGTACTAATTGGACCAGAGGCTCTGTATCTATTAATAAGAGCTTCTATGTCAAAATCATATTTTTAGAAGTTTTAAGAAAATGATTTTATACTTAGAATCTTTTTATGTAAAACAGACCAAAGAAGCTCTCGTTGGCTTACACGTTGAACCAGAGGGGCTCTGGTTGATCATGTCTTTTGGAACCAGAGGCTCTGGTTAGTTCGACCAGAGGCTCTGGCCGAACATGAACTCTTCATAATTACTCTTTTTATGAAAAAGGCTATCTTATTGATTGAAAGTTTAACTAAAGACTATTTTAAGAAATTATATAAGTCAGAAGTTCTGGTTAGTGCAACCAGAGGCTCTCGTCAAGGAACCAGAAGCTCTGGAAAAGAGACCAGAGGGGCTCTGGTCCTGGTTAGTGAAATATATTCCAAGTGTGGTTTGGAACCAGAGGCTCGACGAACCAAAACATAATATGATTTTATTCCGCATGTTGTGAAATGACTATTTGATAAATGTTTTGGTGATCTTCACCCTGCATTACATAAAAGGGAACCTCACTAGACATTCATGTCTAACCCTCATTGCATGTTTTAAAAAATATGTATGCAGGTAATGATAATAGGGAAAGAGCATTATGTGAATTACTTCCCTATGTGCTTAGCTGTTTTGGAAGCATAGATGCTAGGATGCAAGAGCATGTACTTTTGGAATTTTTGGCTTGCGTATTTTACATTATAGACTCTTGTATCGAGGACCTATGTGGGGGAAAACATGTATTCTCTATATAAAATATGTGTTATATGCAATGTAAGAATTTGGGGTGTTACACCTGAAATAGAAAAGTAGATGATATTTGCATTTTGTGTATGTGTAAAACTTGAAATAACACACGTATTGTTGCATCTGGCATTAAATTCAGCATGCAAAAGGGCTTGTTGGTGTCCGAAGTGAAATGAGATGTCGATAAAATGGCGAAAAACTACAAAACTTAGCAAGTATTTGCATGTAAGCCACCCTTTGATGACCCTTCTAATGGTGCTTAACTAAGTGGCATATGTCTTTTTTCATTGTGAGCTTGACTTCAGTAAAAAAAATTCATATTTGGCTTTTAGTATTACTATGAGGTTGATCCATTGTTGATAGCCTAGAAGATGCATTTTTTAACTACAAAATCTGCAGCTAAAACATTTTTGGTTGAATTTTAAGAGGTATGATCGTTCACCCGTGCTACCAGGTACACCATTGTGTTTTTTTGATTTCATTTCTGGCTTTGTTTTATTTTGGTCTACACTTTATTGGGTGTTCTTCCTTTTCACAATCTGGTACATTATTTTATATAAAAGTTGATTTTTTTTTTAAAAGAGTCATGTTTTATTTACAATTACATCAATTGTAATGGTTGTGCAGTTAAGATTGGCCGCCCTGGCTACCGAGTGACAAAGCAGTTCAATTCGGAGACAAAAGCAAACATCTCTGCTATTCCAGGTATTTATTCTTTCCATTTATTGAACAACATTTATCTATTTTCACAAACTAAAGTGAGTTACTTACTGAATCAACTCCTGAGGAGTTGCTTCCCATGGGTTTGTCAAACAGAGTGAACTTATATGATAATGACAACAAATTTGGATAATTTAGAAGTAGTATTGCAGACTACAACCATAGTACTTGACAAGTATTAGCAGATGTGTTAGTGTTCCTCTTTATATCCTATAGCAGTTAGAGTATGGCTCTTTATTATTAACTGTAGCTATAGCAGGTACAATGTTGTTCTCAATATAATGCATATTGTTTGTCACAAGTACACATTGATTTATTTCACTTAAGGTCGATGAAATCATGATTCATGAGCATCGAAGTTTGTTTACGGAGAAATATCAAAGAATACAAACGGACTTGATTTTGTCACATTGGGGGACTTCGAAATACGATATGTGTCTGCCCAAGCATTGTGCTTAGTTCAATGTGAAACTACTCATCATCCCATATGGATTAATTTATGTATAAGAAGTGTCAGAAACTTGATGCTCAAGGATAAGGCTTCCTAAAATGTACTTGGATAAAGATGAATTCACAGTCTGATCCTCTAATTTATGAGGAACTCAATGGTCGAACCATGAATTTTTTTTCTCCACTTTCACATGGGAAGTTTGTTGTTATTATTCGTCAGGTTTATATCTTAATCTTGTAGTTTTTTCCTTGTTGATTGTAGATGAAAACCAACAGTATCATTATTATGGTCCCCTTTCCACCATGCAGATGGTTATAGGTTGATTTGGGTTTGTTTTGTTTTATGCCCATTTAGAATACAGGTCTTACTGCTGACACTTGTAGGTTGTAGAGATGCTTATTATGATGTAAACTTGTAAATGACACATTCTCCATGGACTATCTTAATTGATGTATATGATTTTTTGTATATCCATCTTGATGATCAGCAATCCTACACATTGTCTGCTTATTTTTCGTATGTATTTAGCCATTTTGTTTTTATTGCAGATTGAATATCCTGAAAAACCAAGACATCGATTTATGTCATCCTTTGAGCAAGTGTGACCTATTCTTACTTTGGTATGATTATACGGATCTTTTAACATAAATCCAATTTTCAATTTTCCATGTGCTAAGCCTTCGAATTTATTTTGCTCCAAGCAGTAACATTTTTTTAGAAGGTGGCTACCTGCATGTTGAGATCTGCCACAACCTTGTATTCAACCTGTTGTAGACAATGCACTATATTTGCAGGTCTTTATGTGTTGTTGGGTGCGGTTATATGTATGTTAGTTTCATAATATATGAATTGATTTTGAGTTTATCTGGTTTTTTGTAAGCAATGTGCAAAACATAATATCATTTGATAAATGTCATTCGTCTCAATTTTAACGATCATTTTAACATCTAAGTTTGTGTATGTGTGTTTAAAAACTATCCAACCATCTATATTTGTGTGCGTGTACATATTTTCACCTGCTGTCATTTGCAATGACAGAGGCACGAAAGTTTTTCTTAAGGTAAGATCAAGGCTTTTCATGGCTGCTGTCAGCTGCAATCCAGCAGCTCTTTTCCGCCTTCGACGTCAATTTCGTCTTAAAAGCATTATGAATCTGCAGAAACTCAAAACTTAAAAGTTGTGGGTCTGTTTGTTAGATTTCCATATCATCTTTAATAACTTAAATCCGAGCTCGGACGAGTTAGATATGTCTGAAATACTATAGTCTCGTAAAGCTATCAAAAATCTTCTTTCCAAATCATTTGGATCGTCCCTATTATTTTGTGACACTTGGGTTATCTAGATGTTTTACACTTGCAAAAATGAATGTTGTTCTTGGTTGTAGATTTGTGATCCGAGTTTATATTATATCTGCTTCTCCAAAGGATAATAGGATCGAGGATGATATTCAAAGGATAATAGGATCGAGGATGATAACAGGATCGAGGAACAAGAATATACAAAACAAGAATATACAGAACAAGAATATACAAGCTTAAACTGGAAATTTTATTACTTCAAAACAGGTACAAAGAGTTGTTCACAAAGGAAGAAGAGAAGGATTCTAAAATTGAGCGTGCCAACAATAGAAACAAAACTCTAAATTTATACAAAGAAAAAGCTACAAATGGGACCCACAAAGGATTTCCACAAAAGAAAAACATGGCTAAAAATAAGCCAACCCAAAAGCTAAGGGGACCACCACCTTGAAAGGAGATTCCTTATGTCGATGAATTATCGAGGGCAATAATTGCTTTTTTTACGTCATTACTTATGATCCTTTTCTAGAAACTTGGTTTTACTATATCACAAAATCGTCCTCGTAAGGTTCTTGTGAATCTATCATAAGATTATCTTTATCGTCATCTTCTAACATCTGCGAAGATTCATATTCTTCTTGTTGAGCAACAAGGAGTGCAATTATTTTGGACAAATCCACTTTAGGAACTTTAGAAGTGAATTCTTTTAACAAGTCTGATAAATCGGGTTTTGGAGGTTTAGGAGGTTCCAAGTCAATTAACCCTTTAGTTTGGGACACCGAATTCTCGAAGAAGTTGAACTTCGGCCACCATTTAATTATAATTTGTCTTCCTAAATAAGGAGTGGGTCTGAAGGTCTCACCCAATTTAGATAAATTTCTCTAAGAAATGATAGCTTCCCAGCGAACAATCCATGGTACTTGTTAAAGCACAATAAACCATAATGAATGGTTTGGTAAAGAGGTATTTATTTTAACAAAGTCTTCATAAGCACTTCTCACTTTATCCGGCAAACATATGGGATATAATCCCCATTGAATGAACCAGGTTAAAAACCAATTCGGAATATCCATTTTTCTCATTTCGGCTGAGAACTGAATCCACCACGAAAACTTTCTCTGACGATTTTCGTAGTAAAAAGCATGTTCCCATGCATTACTATAGTCAAAGTAATTAAACTTTAACATGACATTTTTATTATGCCTTCATTGTCTGGATATCTCATAAGGTTTAAATAGATCACCAGACCATTGATCGGGTCGAATTGCCCTATGTATTACTCCTTTGCTATAAGCAACTTCACCTCCAGATCTTTCAGTAGAGTCGAATTCCACTGAACTGGTAGCAACAAGAATATCTTGAAAATACTGATAATCTTTTGGGTATACAAAAGAATCAACATTATTTTTTAAATAAAAAGCAACAACCTCATTAGGCTGTAAATGTGTTGTCACACCCCGCTAAAGCGGAAACACGGGATGATAACAGACAAGCGAGTCTTGGCAACAGTTACAAAAAAACACTTGTCAACGATTCAAAATACACAATTCATCGACTTAATAAAGTTTCAAGGTTACAAAGGTATTTTCAATTACAACAAAAACTGTCTTAATCGATCTGGATCCAAGTAATGCTCCCAGGAGTCCACACAACTTACTTAGCACCTGAAAAGCATGGCATAAAACAGAGTCAACTACAAAGAGTTGGTGAATTCACGGGTTTTCACATGCATAAAATATTTCAATGCATAAACCAAGTAATAGAAAACTTATGCGAATTCTTTGCACTTAATAAATGTAAATACACTTGAGACGCTACTGAGCCTTACTTGACCAATATGCCCCATTAATTTTCGAACAACCAAAAGTAGCCCGTTCACTACTTAGGTTCCACGGTTCGATAAAGCACTAATTCAGCGGTGGTCCAAATTCCACATGATTAGGCTAGAAAACATAGGTAATTGTGCACCCCTTTCTGGGTGGGACTGTCAACACAATAGCGGCTATCCATAATACCACGACCCGAAATGTACCCGAGTTAACAAGTAGCGTGTACGGATGGGGACTTTTATTTTGGAAACATATATTCTCAAGCACATCAATTTAGCATTTATATTATAGTGCAAAACAGTAACAAATACAGCTTAGAAACCCGACTATGCAGTTCCATCCGGAGGTTTCAAATAAATAAACATGCAAAGCTTGCTCGTCATGCTTTTCCCCCATAAAATAACAAAAACAGTAAAAGTGGGGCCGTGAACTCACAGGTTTGGCGAATGTCAAATGTTTCCTTAAGAGACCTGCTTAACACTTGTTCGGACTCCCTGATAGAGCAATCAATACTTAATAAGAAGAACTTCTAAACTACCATGACTTGAGCTGGGTAAAGCTGTTCAATGCAATATTGCCAGATACTAATACCAATACAGCTGATACATCAAATATTTGGTTTAAAGGGAAAATTCCAACATCTAAATAATGGCATCATTAAATGCCATTTCAAAACARATGATGGCAGCCGCCAACTGTTGGAATCAAGAGATTTTGAGTAGGTTTAACACCCTTCCCAAGAACAATTTAAAACCTTGAGTCACCCGCCTTCCCAAGTCGGTTGCATGCCCAAGAATGACAGCAAAATGAGGCGGTTTCGACTCAACAATGTAAAAAATAGAGGCTGTTATCACCAAATTCCTTATCTCTAAATAATTTCATAACATAAAATAGAACAAATGAGGAATTTGGGTTAGCAAGCTACAAGATGAGAGAAAAGATTTAGAGGCGCATGCAGACCCAAATCACCCGAATGTGATATCGGCCTTATATGCGATAACTCTCTTCTTCTCTTTGGGATTAAAAGATTCCTTGGGTCACAGATTACCATCTGATGAAGACACATGTAAGTCTTCGATGGATAATCTCACCATCTTTAATTCCCGAAACTTGTGTTGAGCAAGAAGAGAAATTAGGAATTTAAGCACTAAAAGAGGAATAGATGGCTTTTAGAACTTACCTTTTTGAAGACGAGGCAGATATGAGC
>NW_020202371.1:29680-34997 GCF_001531365.2 Cynara cardunculus var. scolymus
CTGGTTGATCAGACGACCTCTTCAGAATCATACTCTGGATAAGGTTAATCCTAAAAGACTTAGTTTTTCAAATGAAGGTTCCGAAATATGGTTCTAACCTGAAAATCCAAAAGTGCAGAGTTGTTACATGTGTATATTTATTTTCAATGGGTATTACCTATTTCGTGGAAATAGGAATATATGGAAAAATATATTCCTCTGGATGCATTGCTTCCAGTGCGAGCTAATAAACATCGTCACGTAATTTCTCCTCTTTTGGAGTTTCTCTGATCTTCTATCGCTTGACTTGATTAGCGTTTGTCATTGTTATCGTTTTAAACGATGTGTTTACTTGTTTTGTGGCTTTCGCATTTGGAGTGTTCATTACTCATTTTCCTTTAGCAGGTTCTCTTTTAGACCTTTACCCTACAAAAATTCTCGAGTTAGGAAATCTGGTAAAGAATTTGATTCCCCTAGAATATACTCAATATAAAGTCAAATATAGACATGATTGCTTGCCATCTTGCAAAAATTTGCTTAGAAGCTATGTTTTTAACATCTTTTAATAATATTTCCTTCACAGATTTACAATCTACTCTGATAAGAAATTTCTGATTAATTAAATCAGATTCAAATTTTGTACTCTTAATACAATACTTATGTAAATAGAATTTTTGTACTTATACAATTTCTTTCTTAACAGTTGAGTAATTTACTCTTGGACCATGCGATAAGCCTGATGTAAATCAAACCAATTGTTCCTTGTCTTTAAGAAGTTGTTTTAATATTCCACCATATCCTATATCCGAAGCATCAGTTTCTACGATTTTAAAGGCTTTCGGATTAGATAAGGCTAGACAAGGAATTTCCTTGATTTTTCTTTTTATTTCTTGGACTGCTTTAGTATGCTCATTAGTCCAAGCAGGAGGATTCTTTTTTAACCTTTCATATAAAAGTTTAGCTATGTAAGCTAATTTTTCATAAAATTATGAAATATAATTCAAACAACCTAAAAATCTTTGCAATTGATTTTTGTAACGCCCCAAACCACAAATTACATGTAACACATATTTCATACAAAAGAAATACATGATATTTTCCCATTCAGGTCCTTTAGTACAAGAATCTATTATAACCAAATACAAGGTCCAAAAATTCAAATACATTTCTTGTACTAGTTAATCAAAACTATACATCAAGACAGATCTTCATGTAGAAAAGCATATAGGAAAATGTTATATTTTCCCCTTACCGTCCGCACATCCTGCAACAAATAGTTAAAATCACAAAAGGATGGTTAGACCAAAAGGTCTAGTGAGTTACCCTTTTATGTTATTGCAGGGTGAAAATCACCAAAATCTTTATGAAAAACAACTATTCATATATATAACAAATATATGAACGAATAGAAACAAAATACCAAATCCTTTCCACTTTTCAATCAAAGCATTTAGCTATTTAAATATCATACCTTTGAACTAGTCTGATTTCATATAATGCCACTTTTAAACCTTTTCAAATCAACAAGGTTATTTAAAATATCAAGCCAAACCTGTTATTTTCTCCTCAATAACATCCAGACTAAGATTTCCAATAAGAACCTTGATCCTTAATCTTTAAATCACAAAGAAATAAAGATTCCAGACCACGGAAGTCTTAAGGGATATAATAGAAAGAGTTATATTATACAACACACATACAAATGCCACACTTATAACCAATATACACCTCTCCTTGATATGCCACCCTTATCCCATGGTACACCACTCCTTGATATGCCACCCTTATCCCATGGTACACCTCTCCTTGATATGCCACCTTTATTTCCTCATCAAAACATTTCACAAAAATAATTCCAAATAGACCGCAGTCATTGAAATTATTATCAATCCAAAATCATTTATGTCAAATCTCCATTTTATGATAAAATAAAAAATTTTATCAATCAAGCATCGGGCACAACTCAAATCCGGTCAACATAGACTTGGCCGGACTTCATGTCCGGTCAAATCTTAGCCGGTTTACCAAATCCGGACAACTTATCGCCCAAGGCTTGTCCGGTTTAACACTAAGAAATAAATTCCAACTCTTGTCCGGATAAAAAGTCCAGACAATAAATCGTTCAAAGCATGACCGATTAAAAAAATAATCCGGTCACCACATGATCGTATTCCTACTTCTCTGTTCAAAATGTTAACCATTCTTATCATTCAAAACTCGCTCAAAGCTTAACCGGTTTAAAGCTAAACCGCTTAAGGCTTGATCGGTTTAGAGCTTAATTGCCCAACCCTTGCCCGATTTAAACTTAATCCGGTCAGCCTTTGTCCGGATAAAATCCTTAAGCAAAATAACTAATTTCTTTCCAATAATATAACATTCAAATAAAACCAGTAACAAGTTTTATGCAAAAAGGTTTAGAAACTACTCACCTTAACAAGCCTTTTTGAAAACAACCTTCTTGAAATTAGATACTTTAAATCCGGTCAACTCTTTCTCTATCCTTAAATTGCACAACTTTTAAAATGGCAAGAAGGAAAGAAATGGAGGCAAAGCCCTCCCTTTTATACTTTTCTAAAACAGGAAGGTCGGCTAAACACCCCCCTCCCACTTTACTTCACACAATCATGCATACACATGACATGCATTCATACTCACACACATAATATGCATGTATGCTTATGTATAAATATTCACATACATATCATATTATACATGCATTTCACTTTGACTTACCATATACACATAATCTGATACATGCATCTACATTATGCACATAATTTTCACACACTAGCATGATCAAATAAAACAAATTTATCATGATATCACGAAATCATTTAATTCAGATAATCACATATTTATTTCCTCAGGTGAAAACCAAGATCCAATTATCACATTATCCACCCCTCAAAAGAATTCCATTCCGGAATTCCTTTAATCAAAGAGCCATGGGTATTCTGATCTCATCTTTGAATCTAATTCCCATGTTGCTTTTGGTCCTTTATGAAACTTCCACTTAACCTTAACCAGACTTATCTCTTTGTTTCTCAACACCTTGATCTTTTGATCAATTACGGCTTCTGGTGTTTCCACAAAGTTCAGCTTACTGTCTGGCATCGGTATAGCTAGACTCGGATCGGCTAAACATTTCCGCAGATTCGACACGTGAAAAGTGTTGTGAATCAGACTCAGTTCTTCTGGCAGCTCTAACTGAAATGCAACCGGCCCAATTCGCTTACATATTTTGAACGGCCCCACATACCTTGGACTGAGCTTTCCTTTCTTTCCAAATCTGATAACACTCTTCCGTGGCGAAACTTTTAACATTACAAAATCACCTATATCAAATTCAATCGGTTTTCGACGATTGTCAGCATAACTTTTCTGGCGATCTTGTGCTGTTTTGATTCTATCACGGATCTGTTCGATCTTTTCAGAAGTTTCTTTGACAATCTCAGAACCCGTCAGCTGTTTTTCACCCACCTCATTCCAACACAACGGCGTTCGGCATTTACGTCCATACAACACTTCATATGGTGCCGCTTGGATGCTGGAATGGTAACTATTGTTATATGCAAACTCTATAATTGGCAAGTGATCTTCCCACAATATCCCGAAGTCAATAATACAGCTTCTTAACATATCTTCGAGAGTTTGGATAGTTCTTTCACTTTGCCTATCAGTTTGCGGATGATAAGTTGTACTTAGTCGAATTTCAGATCCCAAAGCTTTCTGTAACCCTTTCCAGAACTTTGAAGTAAACCGACTATCTCTATCAGAGACAATAGATAATGGAAAACCGTGTATGGTTACAATTTCTTTGATGTAAATCTGTGCTAGCTTTTCTAAAGAGTATTTCTCTCTTATCGGGAGAAAATGCGCAGATTTAGACAAACGATCAACAATTACCCAAATCGCGTCATACCCCATTGGAGTTCGAGGTAACTTCATAACGAAATCCATGGTAATGCGATCCCATTTCCATACAGGTATTTCCGAAGATTGGAGGCTTCCATACGGCTTCTGATGTTCAATATTAACCTGTAGACATGTCCAACACTGTTCCACATATCCAGCTATGTCTCTTTTCAATCATGGCCACCAATAAAGAGGTTTCAAATCTCTATATATCTTATTGGTGCCTGGATGAATAGAGTATCAGGACTTATGACTTTCATTTAATATTATATTTTGGATATTTCCAAAACATGGTACCCAAACTCGCCCTTGAAAGCATATTAGTCCTTCGTTATTCAGTTCCAAGGTTGAAATCATCTTACCCAACCTTTCTACTTTAACAAGTTCTTCTTTTACAGCTTCTTGTTGGCATTTCTGAATTTCCTTGTGGATATCTGGGATCAAGTTCATTCTCATTGCCACAGCTTTAATGGTTCCACTCTTTTCTTTCCTACTCAAAGCGTCAGCCACCACGTTAGCTTTTCCTGGGTGGTAAAGTGTGACAATCCTGCATTTTGAGATTTCAGGTTAGTACCAAGTTAGTTTATGCAAAGCCAAATAGTCTTGAAATGTTTCATTTAAATAAATTCTATATTTAAGTTCCATTCTTTTTATATTTAGTTGCCAATTAATTTAAAAGGGTGGAGTTTTTAAAAATCTTTTGTCAATTTAATTTGTTTGGTTAAATTAGTGGGGTTTTATTATTTAGAAAAATAAAAATATCTTGRGCTTGGGCCTTTAGAGGCCAGCCCATTTCTTCTCAAAAAGCCTCATATAAATACCCTTCTTCTTTTGAAAAATCTTCATTCTCCAAATTCCAGCTTTATGTTTTCTCTCTAACGCCATCACCTTCCAGCCGGTTCCAATTTTATTGCAAAACTCAAGGTTTTGCTGTCCTTAAGAGCTTGTTCGAAAGCTTCTGTTCAGAGAAGGTATGCTTTAGAGCTATTCTATTTTCTTAATAGTCTGAAAGTTTTTATCCTTCTCCCTTCTCCATTCTTTAAGTAAATTTTATGGGATTTAAAGAGGAGAGATTATTCATCAAAGACCTGCATATGTATTCGTTGAGATGATAATCTGTGACCCATGTTCTTTGATCTCTAAGAAGAAGGAGAGAATCTTTGTATGTGAGGTCTAATCATATTTTCGGGAGATAGACCTTGCATGTATCTTTACATCGGATTTCTCATCTTGTAAAACTCGTTGGAATCGGAAATTATTTGTCTTCTGGAGTTAGTTCGAAGATGATGATTTTGTGTTAGAGTTTAAACTCTTGAAAATATTGAGCTTGAGACCCCTCCCCATCATTGCTACCATTCTTGGTGCATGCAATTGGTGTTGGAGGAGTGTGGCTCAAGGTTGTAGAGTTCTTGGAAAGAGTTTT
>NW_020202372.1:0-2115 GCF_001531365.2 Cynara cardunculus var. scolymus
CATTCGTTATGACAAGAATTCGACAGCATAAGGAAGTTGAAGATTTGGATTCTATTATGCCTATTCCACCAGAGTTGATTGCTCTTGTTGATCAGAACGCTCGGTGCGTTATAGACTATAGGAGAGTGATAGATCCGATAGTTCAGCCAGAACCAGTTGAACTTGCCCAAGGATCACCCCGTGCCTCAACTAAGAGAAATATAGAAGTAGAAGGGAGAGTTCAGGCACAAGGGGTACCTGAACAGGGTAGTGAGCTGAGAGARAATGTAATTGAGAGGGGTGAATTGGTGCGGGGAGCTTCTGATCAGCAACGCACGTTAACTGCCAGAGCTTCTCCTTCTTCGGAAGCTACTGAATCAGATAAACGAGCAGATTCTGGTGATGATAACAATGATGATGATGATGATGCAACAAATGYGCADCATATTGGAACATTTGCTGATGATATTGCTATGATATTCCCTGAATATGCAGCTCAACAACCTTGTCCCARTCTAAGATCTCTATTGTTTAATGTTGATGACTATGATCGCATTCTTCAAGATATATCTACTGGAGGAGGAGATGAGGGAGTTGAAGTTGAAAAACAAGAGAGTTTGAGAGAAAGGGAAGCGAAAGAACATGGAGAGGGTGTGAGTGGAGCAGAAAAAGAAGTACTAGCTCCTTCCCAAACCAAAACAGTTAGCCGGGCAACCACATCTACTACTGACATTCATGTATTGAATGTTAGTATTGAAACAGACATAGCTAGCCCAGCTATGCATTTGCACACCCCTCCTATCCACTCAATTGGTTCTCAACAACCAATTGTTTCAATTTCTCATGGGGATTTAGCACATACGCTAACTACATCTCATTTGGAGAATGTAGTTATTAAAACAAGTAGGCCGCTGCCCCAACCTACGACTTTGATTTTTTGCACCTCGATTGTAGAGCCGATACACTTAGGTACACAAGAGTCAGGAGCATCCGTTGTTCCAAGTGCAGTTCTTAGTGAACTAGCCGGAACGACCAGAGTGATGTCATTTGACATTTCACGAAGACAGGTCGGAAGTCCAACCAATGCTAACATTACGCCAACATTGAACGTAGGCACAACAGTTTACTCAACTGTTGTTTCAACTGGTAATCTAAGTGATCCAGGTGTGATTTTACCCGACTTTGTGTCACGGGAATATTTCGACGGCGCCCTAAAGGCTGTTCAAGAAAACTTTGAAACACAAATCGCTAGCTTGAAGAGGTTGATAAAGGGAAAAGAGCATGTAGTAGTAGAGCCAACATCTGCGCCATCACCACCACCTGTACCAGAATCATCAATACCAGATTAATCGGTGGACGAGCTAAAATCACTTTTATATGCTAAGTTGATGGCTTCCCAAAGCGAAGACGCGGAAGATGCAGATTTGGTTGGTCTTCTCCGCCAACAAATAGATGCTAACCCTGTGATTAGAGCCTCGGAGTTTTTGACTTTTCAGGATGTGATTAGTACTAGTTTCTCTAAAGTTAGTAACTTGATCACATCTAATACCCTAGATCTGAAACGTACAGTGGATGCTCTTGTCGAAAGGGTGTCTATACTTGAAGMAACTTGCAAGTCTCAATCCGAATCTCTTAAACGAAGACATGACGATCAGGATGATCCTGATAGTCATGAGGGGGAGAGGAAAAAGCAGAGATTGGCTGAGACATCTCTACAAGGTGCAAGTTTGGGTGAAGAGTCACTACCTCGGGACGTTATTGCTAAAGATTCTGTCCCGGAAACAGTTCGGGAAAGAATAATTGAGGCTGTGATTATTGAAGATGAAGAAGTGGAGGCAAGTCCAATGATCGAGCCAATGGTTGAAAAGCCGACGGACTCCATGGTAGAAACAAGTTGCTAATGAGCTTGTCTGCCAACGTAGGGTTCAACAGTGCATTCTCTACTACTTTGGGTGGAGAGCGGGATTTTGGAGAAGAYGTTGATAACATTGATGAGTCAACTGGATTGTACTTTGATTTTGAAGCTGATTTAGAAGAAGATGATCCAGCTTTTCCCATTCAAGGTGATCCTCAGTCTATTCCAGAATCATCAACCGATGTTCTACCTGATGCGCCTGAAATCAGTGTTCCAAAAGA
>NW_020202372.1:3102-30280 GCF_001531365.2 Cynara cardunculus var. scolymus
TTGTCATTAATCTGAAAATCAAGATTTGCTGATGTAATATTCTCTCTCCTCTCAATCTAATCATCGTCTTTCTACTTTGATGTTCATCACAATCTATGAAGATCATTCCATGCTTGTATGAAATATGGACTCATCAATAACCATCTTTGAATGCATAATATCTTTTTGGGAAATGCTTATTTATGACAAGTCATGGTGTGTACAAGATTAATCTATTCTGATTATGTAAATGCTTAAATAATATCCATGCGATGAACACTCTTGGCATCATTTAAATGATTGGAAGCTATCATCCTTGTTATTGCCATAAAAATGACGAATTCCCTTCTAACTTAGGCCTAAAAAGATGTCGCCAAGGAGAGAAAATTATGAGATTGCACGACTTGTGTCAGAGCAACTTCTGGCCGCACTCCCCAACATAGTCAGTCAAGTGGCTACTGGCATGAATGCTAACCAACCAAATAATCCAGAGCCGAGGGCGGCTAGGGAATGCACATATAAATCTTTTAGATCTTCCAACCCGAAAGAATTCCGTGGAACAGAAGGAGCAGTAAGATTACTATCATGGCTCGAGAGCATGGAATTAGTCCTTCACATTAGTAAGTGTACTGAAGGAAATAAAGTAGAATATGCGGCATGTTTATTACAAGGAAAGGCACTTACCTGGTGGAATACGTTGGTACAAACTAGGGATCGGGAAGCGGCTAACCAGCTTTCTTGGGACGAATTTAAGAAATTGCTCAAGGATGAATATTGCCCAAGAAGTGAACTCCAAAAGTTAGAAATGGAGTTATGGAATCATGAAATGAAAGGAGAAAATATAGCTGTTATACGGCCCGATTCCATAAGTTAGCGAATCTAGTACCACATTTAGTGACACCGGAGGAAGTCCGCATTTAGAGGTATATTTGGGGATTGTCCCCAGAGATTAGAGGAAACATTACCTCGGCAAATCCAAAGACTCTTTAGGAGGCAATAGACATTACCACCAAGCTCATGAATAATGCGATTCAATCTGGAGAATTTGCCAAGGGAAAAAGAAAAATGGAGGAGCTGGGGAATCGAAGGTCTTGGGGAAAATATGACAAGAATAGGAGAGTGGTAGGAAATTTTGGGGCACAAACTCAGGCAGTAAATCAAGGAGGCACGACTAAGTGTAATAGATGCAAATATCCACACGGGGGGAATTGCATCATTTGTCAAAGATGCCACCTAGGGGGTCATATACTAAAGGACTGTCGAAGATGATTATGCTTCGATTGTGGGAGCCCAGATCATATGAGGAATGTATGCCCAAGGAGGAAACAAAGAGCAAATGCAAGCCAAGCTCGACCAACCAGTCAAGAAAACCCTGAAGGTCAGGCACGGGGCAGAGCGTTGGAGATCGGAGCCAAAGAAGCTAGATATGATCCCAATGTGGTTTCAGGTACTTTCTTTTGAATAATGAATTTGCATCAGTTTTATTCGATTCAGGGGCCGATAGGAGTTTTGTGTCACTAGATTTTAAGCCTAAGATTAACTTAAGGCCCCAAAGGTTGGAAGAAGCTTACGTAATTGAGTTTGCTAATGGCCAAGAAATTAAGGCTAAATACATAATTAAGGATTGCACTCTAAGTTTAGCTAATAAGGATTTCAGCATAGACCTTATACCAATTGAACTGGGAAGTTTGACATAGTTATCGGTATGGATTGGCTATCCAAAAATCAAGGTGAGATTATCTGTTCAGAGAAGACAATCCGGATTCCTCAAGATGGAAATGACCCAATTGTGATTCAAGGAGACAAGTCAGATCGAAAAATTAAGATAGTATCCTGCATGAAGATGCGAAAGTAGTTGAAGAAGAATTGTGCTGCATTTCTGGCACATGTGATTGATGGGAAGGTATAGGAGAAAAGTATTGAGAATTTCCCTGTAGTTCAGGAGTTTTCTGACATATTTCCTAAGGATTTACTAGGACCACCCCCACAAAGACAAGTTGAATTCGGTATCGACTTAATTCCTGGAGCTGCCCCAGTGGCAAAGACACCATATCGCTTGGCACCATCGGAGATGCAAGAAATGTCAAATCAACTCCATGAGTTATTAGATAGGGGATTTATAAGACCGAGTTACTCACCATGGGGTGCACCGGTTCTGTTCGTTAAAAAGAAAGATAGGTCAATGCGAATGTGCATTGATTATAGGGAACTTAATAAGTTGACCAATAAGAACAGATACCCTCTTCCTAGAATCGATGATCTGTTTGATCAACTCCAAGGAGCGGTATATTTTTCCAAGATTGACCTACGGTCTGGATACCACCAAGTGAGAGTTCGGGAAGAGGACATTCCCAAAACAGCCTTCAGAAGTCGTTATGGTCATTACGAATTTCTGGTTATGCCATTCGGGCTAACAAATGCACCGACTGTCTTTATGGACCTAATGAATAGAGTCTATAGACCGTACCTGGATAAATTCGTAATCGTTTTCATAGACGATATATTAATTTATTCACGAAGCAGAGAGGACCATGAGCAACATCTGAGGATAATATAGCAGCTACTCCGAAACCAGAAATTATATGCAAAATTTTCCAAATGCGAATTCTGGATTCGCGAAGTACAATTTCTTGGTCATATAGTCAATGAAAAAGGGATTCAGGTAGATCCTGCCAAGAATGAGGCCATTAAGAAATGGGAATCCCCAAGAACCCCGACGGAAATCCATCAATTTCTTGCCTTTGCAGGCTATTATAGGCGATTCATCGCAAACTTTTCGAAAATCGCACAACCACTCACAGCCTTAACCCAGAAGGACAATAAATTTGTTTGGGGTGAGAAACAAGAACAAGCGTTTGAGACTCTTAAGTTGAAGCTATGCAATGTACCTATTTTATCCTTACTAGAGGGTTCGAAAAACTTTGTGGTATATTGTGATGCATCGCATCAAGGCTTAGGATGCGTGCTAATGCAAAAAGACAAGGTCATCGCATATGCCTCAAGGCAACTTAAAGTGCACGAGAAGAATTATACTACACATGACCTCGAATTGGGGGCAGTAGTATTTGCACTTAAGATTTGGAGGCACTATCTTTACAGCACCAAATGCATCATTTTCACTAATCATAAAAGCCTTCAATATATACTAGATCAAAAGATGCTGAACATGAGGCAACGGAGGTGGGTCAAACTTCTCAATGATTGTGACTGTGAAATAAAGTATCACCCAGGGAAAGCTAATGTGGTAGCATACGCCTTAAGCCGGAAAGAAAGGGGGAAACCGTCAAGGGCACAAGCCATGGGAATGTTGGTTCAAACAAACCTAAAAACACAAATTCGTGAAGCTCAAAAAGAGGCGTTGAAATCGGAGAATCTGAAGAACGAAACCCTGCACCACCTAGAGAAAGAATTTGAAACTCGAGAAGATGGGGTGCGTTATTTTAGAAATAGAGTTTGGATACCAAGGAACGACAGTCTTCGGTCAACAATTATGAAGGAAGCACATCGCTCTAGATACTCTATTCATCCAGGATCCGATAAGATGTACAAAGGGCTAAGAGAATATTACTGGTGGCTAGGAATGAAAAATGACGTTGCTTTGTACGTAAGTCGATGTTTAACCTGCGAAAGGGTAAAAGCTGAACATCAGAAACCGTCTGGTCTTCTTCAGCAACCAGAGATTCCCCAATGGAAGTGGGATCAGGCGTCAATGGATTTTGTTACAAAGTTACCTAGAACTAGGAAAGGATATGACTCAATTTTGGTCATAGTGGATCGACTTACGAAATCCGCACACTTTTTACCTGTTCGATAAGACTTTAGTACGGAAAGGCTTGCGCAGTTATATATCAATGAAATCATATCGCAGCATGGAGTACCTATTTCCATTATATCAGACAGAGATAGCCGTTTTACTTCATGATTATGGCAATCAGTTCAAAAGGCACTAGGCACGAGGCTGGACTTGAGCACTTCCTATCATCCTCAAACGGATGGGCAAACAGAAAAGACAATCCAAACGCTAGAGGATATGCTACGAGCCTGTGTGATAGACTTTGGAGGCAGTTGGGATATTCATCTGCCATTGGTTGAATTTTCCTACAACAATTGCTATCACACCAACATCTAGTGCGCACCATATGAAGCCTTGTATGGGCGTAAGTGTAGATCCCCACTCAGCTGGTTGGAAGTAGGTGACAGATAGCTGACTAGGCCTGACATTATCCAGGAGACAACCGACAAAATCTCGATCATCCAAGAAAGGCTTAAAGCTGCGAGAGATTGTCAGAAGAGCTATGCTAATAACCGAAGGAAACCCTTGGAATTTCAAGTGGGTGATAAAGTCCTCTTAAAAGTATCTCCATGGAAAGGGATTGTACGCTTCAGAAAGAAAGGAAAACTTAACCCATGGTATGTTGGCCAATTTGAAATACTCGAAAGAGTAGGAATGGTTGCATATAAACTAAGCTTACCCCCAGAGCTTAGTGCCATCCACGATACATTTCATGTATCAAACCTTAAGAAATGTTTAACCAACGAAACATTGGTTCTACCTTTGGAAGACATTCAAATTAATGAACGGTTACGCTTCATTGAAGAACCGATTGAAATCCTCGACCATAAAGTCAAGCAATTGAGACGTAGCAAGATTCCAATTATAAAAGTTTGTTGGACTTCGAGGCATGGGCCGAAGTACACGTGGGAAAGAGAAGATTTCATGAAAAGCAAGTATCCCCACTTGTTCTCAAGCGAGTCATGATCTGGATTGATGAATAAATTTCGGGACGAAATTTTTCTGACATGGGGAGACTGTGACATTTTGTCACTTCTGAGTTTTAGGTTAGCACTTTATTATAGATCCTATATTTAGAATTATAAAWTTACTAGGATCTAGTCATGGTGGTTAGAGTTCATCTGACTTAGTTCCCAAGTTTAATTTGGAAGATCACACCTTGACGGGTAACCGAAAAAGTTAACTTGTGTAATGCCAAATATTTTAGTAATTCTCCAAATAAAATAAAGTTGATATTATAAACTTTTAAATAAAAATACAAAAGTCCCATTTCAATGTCCACATAATTAATAAATAGGTGGAGTTTTGGAACTAATAGTGTTATTTTATATATGTTGGGTAAATTATAGTGGGTTTATTTTTATTAAGAAAAATAAAAGTTTTATTTGGGTTTGGGCCATTAAAGGCCAGCCCACTTCCGCCTTTAAAATCCTTATATAAATACCCCTACATCCTTGGAAAACTCTCATTTCCAAACTCTCTTACTTTAAGCTTTTCATCGCTCTAATCTCTCTCTCTCTAAAACAAACCACCCTCCAGCCGACTCCTTCAAGCAAATCTTCAGGAAAATTCTGTCAATCGTTGAAAAATAATCAAGATTTTAAGACAAAGGTATGATTCTAGTTATCTTACCCTTGTAAATAACAACAATTTTCATCTTCCTACTCCCACTTCTTGGCTTTTTAGTTAAAATTCTGGAAAGATTAAGAGGGGAGATTATTCATCAAACACATGAGAATGTCTTCAAAAAGGATGATAATCCATGATCCATATTCTTTGATTTTTAAGAAAGTAGGAGAAAGCCCTTTACATGCGAAGTCCGATCATGTAAAATATGTTTTGAAGTATGGAAGAATCTTGCATGCATCCCAAATCGATTTGTACATCTTCAAAATTTAATGAAATCGGAAAATAAATTCTGAAGACTAACCGTTTTTGGTAGTTTTAAAATCTTCAGAATGTGTTGAGTAAATGGTTGTCACTCGAAGAGTGTGCAATCTGTTTTGGGGGGGCTGTGTAATTCTAGATTGTAGGGTAATAATGAGTGACTTAAACCCGCTAAAAAATTCTTGATATTTGGAATAGTCGGCTTAGCTCATGATTTGAAATGATGTAAAAAGTGGACATAAAAATGACTTTTGGAAGGTTCCTACTTTTAGTGATTGGTAAAACCCAAAAATATTTGGAACAAAATGTATAATCTGTCCAAAAATCAGCTTTTGAGTAAAGGATTTCGATTTCTTTTAATATATAATTTTTGGACTATTTTTAGAATAAATAATAAAATGTCAACTTTAATTTATAAAAACCCGATCGCATTGCATGGGATACAACTTAACTTTATCTCTGTCAAGAACCCATAAGTGATATAAATTCTGGATGTTGGTCTGTTTAGGAAAGTTAGGGCTGGCGTTGAAAGCTTCAGACGTCATCTTCTTGGATATTCACCTTTAAACCTGTGAGTTCTCACGRCCCCACTTTTAATGCTTTGTTTATTTTTAATGGGGGAAAAGCATGAGATTAAGCAAACTATGCATCTTTATTTATTTAAACCATTGGACTAAAGAACTGTTTAGTCAAGCTTTGTTTGAAACCATGGGACTAAAGAACTGTTTAGTCAAGCTTTGTTTGAAACCATCGGATTAAAGAACTGTTTAGTCAAATTTATTATGTCATGAAATATTGACTGTTATTGCACTATAAAATAAATGCTAAATTGATGTGCTTGAGAGTATATTTTCCAAATAAAGTCCCCGTCCGTAAATGCTACTTGTTAACTCGGGCACGTCGCCGGGCCGTGGTATTGTGGATAGCCGTTATTGTGTTGACAGTCCCACCCAGAAAGGGGTGCACATTACCTATGGTTTGTTGGTCTAATCATGTGGAATTTGGACCACCGCTGAATTTGTACTACTATGAACTGTGGGACCTAAGTATGTGTACGGGCTACTTATGGTCGTTCGTAAAATAATGGGGCATGTTGGTCAAGTAAGGCTCAGTAGCGTCTCAAGTTAGTACATCGTGGTAGATTTACATTTATTAAGTGCAAAAGATTACGCATAAGTTCGCAAATAATTGGTTTATGCATTAAAATGTTTTATGCATGTGAAAACCCGTGAGCTCACCAACTCTTTGTAGTTGACTCGTTTTATGTTCCATGCTTTTCAGGTAACAAGTAAGAAATGAAGTACTTTGGGAGCATACTTGTGGCAAAACCGATTAAGTTCGCAATGGAAGTTTTTGTAAAAGAAGTATTTATCAAAATTTGGTTATGATATTAAACTCGTTTTATTTTGTAAAAATTGAAAGGTGTTATTTATTAATTGTTTTTGTGACTCGCTTACCTGTTACATCTCGTGTTTCCGCTTTAGTGGGGTGTGACACATTCCTATCAAACTTCTTTTCTTCATACTTATTCTTCTCACCAAACTTATCCTTGTTGTCATATTTAAATCCAGATTAAAACCTTTGACTGTTTGAATGTGGCTTTTTGTAGAACTTTTTCTAAAAAGCTCTTGTTAATATGACCATTGCTTTCTTAAGCTCTTTCATTTCAGAATCAAAATCACCTTCAGATGCCTCTTTTGTAGAGGAATCACTTGACATGATTACCTCTTTCCTTGATTTATGGGCCTTAGCTCTACTCTTCTTCTCAGACACCAAAGACAAAGGATCAAATACTTCCTTTTCTGACTTCTTCTTTGCTTTCCTCTTCTCTAAAACTTCTTCCTCATTATATTTTAGAGTTTCATAAACCTCATGGATGTCAGTATTAGATAATAACTTGTTATATGTTATATTGTTAGCAAATAACTTCCACTCAGGCTCTATGTTACTTAGAAACTTCATATTTATCTCTATCCTGGTCTTGTAATGTCATTCTTAAATAATTCATTCAAAAGTCCACAAAGTCTCTCATATACATCATCTAGGTTTTCTCTCTCTCTAGCTTTGTACTCCTCATAACTAGTAATGCAGTTACTCACCTTCAACTGAGTCCCCACTTTTGATCCCATCATCATCTTTTTAATTTAATCACTTATACTCTTCCCTAACTTCTTGTAACTGTCAATACTTGTACAGATTTCATTTGTTAGTGTTTGCATCATGTAGGATTTACATACAATATCAGCATGAGCTCTGTATTTTTCAGCTTGTGTATTCTTTGGTTTTTCCTTCAGAACAAATTGAGCTTGCTTGTTCTTCTTAGGAATTGTTGGTATTTCTTTGTAAAATTGTACTGGACCCTCAATCAAAGATTCCATAATCATTTCTCCATCTTTATATTTTTCAATAAAGTTCAAGAATCTATCTCTTCATTGATTATAATCACCTCCAAACAAAACAGGTGGTTTTGTATCTGTACTTATAGCCATTGCTTCTCCTGACGTCATTTTATCAAATTGATTAACTCTTGATCTTTAAAAATATTTGAAAACTTAGAAAATAAGATTATCAAAACTTATCGCCCAACAAATATTCTAATCGGACAATATTGCTTATCTTCCAACTCTTGTTATCGGACAACACTTCTTATCACACAACAATCTTATCTCCCACACTTGCTTATCGCCCAACTCCCTTATCTCTCAACTCCTTATCGGATAAGAAACACTTATCGCTCAATACTCGTGTTGGAACATACTTGTTGTATTCAAGTCTCTGTGCTAAAATATTTTAATATTCTTTGTTATGTAGTTTCCTTTATAGAAGGTTAGTTAATCTTTCCTGTTTTTGTAGTGGTATAAATAGCTTGCTATTAGTTTTGTTAGTTAGCGGTTAATAATAGTTGAGATCTAGGTCGAGAGATATTAGTGATCAAGAACATTTGTACTTAAACTTTTACAAATTCAAGCTGGCCGACAGATTCTATTCATCTAATTGTTCTTGATTTTTATTATATATTGATTGTTAAAGACTTGAATCTGGGAACACAATTGTTATTAGAGCTTAATCATATCGATAAGATTGGATTTGGATTTGTAATTGTTGCTGATTTTGTGAATTTATGCGTTCGACATTTGAGCTATTGTTCTAGAACGATTTTTATCAATTTGAGCTATTTTGATCTATTTTTGTTACAGTTATTGTTATCAATTTGTTTCTGTACTAATTGCGAGCTGACCTGTATTAGTTAATTTCATCAAATTGCAAATTTTTCATCATTTTGATCACAAATTGACTTTCTAGAGTTAGTTGGTATACTCATTGGACATTGAATGTTCATCATCCGATAAGAAGTCTTGTCATCGAACGTTGAATTTGCTCTTGAATGTGTTATTTTCATCGGTGATTTCATCATCCAGCTGAACTTTGTTGATATCCTTGAATTGTTACTCACCGGATAAGCTCTGTCTGGAGACCCTCTTATTGTGTATGGATACGTTGATTTTCTTGTTTCAGAATTTGTTCAAGTGCTCTCATCGGACACTTCATTGTCCGGATATCTATCTCATCGGACATACCCTTGTCCAGAGCGGTGTTCCTCTGTTGTCCGGATAGCCTTTATTATTTATTTATCGTATAGATCTTGTTGATCGGAGAAGCATTTCTTTGTTGTCCGAATAATGGTTATAATCTTGTTCGGATAGTATTCTTTTCAACCTTGTCCAGATAGAATTTCTTATTCCTTGTCAGGATGGCTTTGTTTTTCAATCTTGTTTGGATAATGTTAAGTCGTAGGAGGGAGACATTATTCTTAAAGATTTAAAATATAGTCTTTGTCTATATATCTGGAAAGATCATTCTCAAGTTTGAAATATGTCAAAAGATATGTCAAGCATTGGTTCTGATTCGAAGCCTCCGGTTCTTGTTGTTGGAGATTATATGCAATGGAAAGTTCGGATTGTTTATTTCCTTGACAATAAGGATGAAAAGATGATGGAATCAATAAAGAATGGAACTCTCATTAGTTATATGGATCTACCTTATCAGACTACTGTTGATGGGACAGTCGTGCCTGTTTCCAAAATAAAGAAAGATCCATAATACTACACTGAAACTGAGAAAGAGAGATTCTCCATTGACAAGAAAGCTTTGACTTATATGTTAATGGCCATTGCTAATGAACATTTTAACAGAGTTGGCAATAGAGGCTCATGAAAAGAGTTGTGGGATTAGATGGAGAAGCATATATTATGAAGTGAAAAGTCTATTGAGACATGGATGATCAGTGCATCAGTGCTTATAAGGGATTCAGGGCTCGTCAGAATGAAAACATTACTGAATCCTACAATAGATTTAATGTTATTATGAATTATCTCATAAGGGCAGTATTCAGAAGTCCATGTCTGAGATTAATTACAAGTTTTTGAAGAATTTGAGTTCAGAATAGATCTCTCTTGTAGTAAATTTGCAAATCAACATGAATATGTCTAAAGAAGACATTCATGATCTTTACAGTATCCTGTACAAGCAAGAGGAAACTGTCAGAGAGTTAATAATTGAGAAGAAAAAGGTGGTTGACTTCTTAGCTCTTCTATCAGGGAAGCAAGGAAAAGGCAAATTAGAAGGAAATAACTCAAATATTTGAAGATAGAGTTATCTGAACAGATTGAGAGTGAGTCAACTAAAGATTACTCTACTGACTCAGATGATGATATCAGAGAGTTCTCTAAGAAACTTGCTTTGCTGACACATAAGTTTCAAAAGATGTTTAGGAAGAAGAAGAAGTTTGTAAAGTTTGATAAGAGTAATTGAAAGGAGGCCAGGCCTGAGGACGACAAGGCTTTGGTAGCTGAAGAGGAAAGTTGGCTGATTGACTTGTTAGATGATGAAGCTGCTCATTTTAGCCCAGGTAAACATGTGCTTCATGGCAAGAACTGAAGCCAAAGGATCATCATCTAAGAACGATAATGAGGTAATTTCCTTAAACGCTGAACTTATGAAGGAAATTGAGGATATGAATGTTGAGTTTAAAGTTTTAAAAAGATAGATGAAAAGGTGAAAGAAATATAATGCTGAAATTTCAAGTAGAAAGTTGTGGTTTTAAAATGGTTGAGTGAGGGACTAAGAGAAGAAAAAGAAATTCTTAAATCTGAAAAGACTAAGCTTGAAAATGAATTTATGTTGCCTAAAAAGAAATTAAGTGTTGAATTTTGAGTTGATTTAAAACGATTATCATTTCTAATCAGGTATCTCTTTGAGATTTTATTTGAGTAATTTCTCTTCACACAAATTTCCAATACATGTCTAAGCTATTCTTCAAATTCTTATTATCACGTATCTTAAATGAAAATCATTTTTGGTGATAATACACTCGTTTGTACTCAAAGTTATTTTCTGAGCATATCTGAAACATAATTATTTGATTGATTCATAATTCTTCATTCTTTCTTTGTATGAATCTTTAAACTCGTTCTTACGGATCTTCATTCATTTCTCCCAACTATTTTGGATAATTGGTTTTGTACATCACTCCTAATTGATAGTTCTTGTACCTAATTGCTACATTTTTCTTGATTAATTTTCATCTGATCATTTGTGCATCATTGCAATAATATTTTGATCAAATATTTGTGATCAAATGAGCTTACCATCATTTTAGAAGGGACTGAGAGCTTCACTGAAATACTTCTATGGACTGTCAGAACCGACAGCCCTACTGAAGAGGACATATATATTTATATGCAGAGCTTAAAATGAAAAAGAGAGTGGTAGTTGTGAGCTGAAAGAATTAATGAGAGTTGTGTCAGGATTAAAAGATTACAAGAATCCTATTCTATCTACTTTGAAAAATGCCCCTTAATCTTTGTACGATTTTGACAAAAAGGGGTTAGATATATATGCAATTTCTACTGTAAATGAAATCTTTGTCAAATCTGGAACTGAATCACCTATTTTTTTTTTGATAAAGATGATAGTGATAAAGTTGATGAAGAATCTTCTGAAAAGCAAAATTTTAAATGGGTTGGAATGAAGTATGATGATCTTAACTCAAGTTATGAAACTAGAGAAATCATATTTTCACATACTGAACTTGATTCATATATCCAACTGAAAGGGTTCAAATTTCATCTGTTTTTGGATCATCTGAAAAGAATTATGTTTTTGAAAATCTTTTAAATAAGTCTGATTTCGAATCGGAAACAGAGGTGATTTATGATTCAGACAAGATGGAAGAAAGTACTGATCAGGATGTAATATGCATTCAAATTCTGAAATTGATTTGAATTTAAAAAATATTTATGATCTTGAAGAAGAACTTCGTGCTGAAAAATATTTAAATGTTAAAGCCGAAAATGATTTTTTGTCCAAATCAAAAGATTTTGACAGAAAAATTTATGAATTGACCTTGGATTTGGAAAAAGAATTAAGTTAATGTTTTGAAATAGATTTTGGATTTGGAAAAAGAATTAAGTTAATGTTTTGATGAAATGACTCGGCTTATAAGTAAAATCATTAAGCTTGAGAAAATTTCAAAAATGCTTCAAGATCATTTGCCAAAAATTCAGAATTTGCTCAGAATGTCTCTAAGTCAAAAGCAACTGTTATTGATAAAATTAATATTTCTAAAAGTAAGTTTGAGAATGGGGAGCCTTCTGAAACTAAATATGATAATTGTTTCCAATGCTACTCCTAAAATCGTCAAATCTGTTTTGAATGCAAAATTTATTAAAACATAATCTTTATCTGCAAAGCGCTCGACTAACACACAAAACAAAAATTGTCGCATAATTATTAAAGATAGGGAAAAACGGCAAGCAGAAGTCTTGGCAGAAGATTGAGAAAAAATGTTTGAAATAATGCATCTTTAGTAAAGACTTTTTTTGTGAATAAAAATTGTTGCAATTGTAAATTTTTGAAATCAAAATGTAATCAGGATGGTGATCTTAAGAATGCTAAAAAAAATTCTCATCTGCATCTTATATCTGTTGCTAAATGTCATATACATTGCAACTATTGTGGGTCAAACTCCCTTGCAGTTAAGGCCAAATGTTATTATCACGTCTCTTAAATTAAAATCATTTTCGGTGATAATACACTCGTTTGTACTCAAAGTTGTTTTCTGAGCATATCTGAAACTTAATTATTTGATTGATTCATAATTCTTCATTCTTTCTTTGTATGAATCTTTAAACTTGTTCTTACGGATCTTCATTCATTTCTCCCAACTATTTTGAATAATCAGTTTTGTACATCACTCTTAATTGATTGTTCTTGTACTTAATTGCTACATTTTTCTTGATTAATTTTCATCTGATCATTTGTGCAGCATTGCAATAATATTTTGATCAAATATTTGTGATCAAATGAGCTTACATTGTCATTTTAGGAGGGACTGAGAGCTTCACTGAAATACTTCTATGGACTGTCAGAACCGACAGCCCTACCGAAGAGAACATACATATTTGTGTGCAGAGCTCAAAATGAAAAAGAGAGGGGTAGTTGTTGTGAGCTAAAAGAATTAATGAGAGTTGTATCAGGATTAAAAGATTAAAAGAATCCTATTCTATCTACTTTGAAAAATGCCCCTCAATCTTTGTACGATTTTGACAAAAGGGGGTTGGAAATATATGCAATTTCTACTGTAAAAAAAATCTTTGTCAAATCTTGAACTGAATCACCTGTTTTTTTTTTATAAAGATGATAATGATAAAGTTGATGAAGAATCTTCTGAAAAGCAAAATTTTAAATGGGTTGGAATGAAGTATGATGATCTTAACTCAAGTTATGAAACTAGAGAAATCATATTTTCACATACTGAACTTGATTCAATATATCCAACAGAAAGAGTTCAAATTTCATCTGTTTTTGGATCATCTGAAAAGAATTCTTTCTTTAAAAATCTTTTAAATGAGCTTGATTCCGAATCGGAAACAGAGGTGATTTATGATTCAGGCAAGATGGAAGGAAATACTGATCAGGATGTAATATCCATTCAAATTCTTAAATTGATTTCAATTCGAAAAAGATTTATGATCTTGAAGAAGAACTTCGTTCTGAAAAAGATTTAAATGTTAAAGCCGCAAAATGATTTTCTGTCCAAATCAAACGATTTTGAAAGAAAAATTTATGAATTGACCTTGTTTGTTGTCTGTAAAGATAATTTGCTTGCGTCCAATTTGAAAATGATTACGGATTTGGAAAAAGAATTAAGTTAATGTTTTGATGAAAGGACTCGGCTTAGAAGTAAAATCATTAAGCTTATGAAAAATTTCAAAACAACTTCAAGATCATTTGCCAAAAATTCTGAATCTGCTCAGAATGTCTCTAAGTCAAAAGCAACTGTTATTGATAAAATTAATCTTTCTAAAAGTAAGTTTCAGAATGAGGACCCTTCTGAAACTAAATCTGATAATTGTTTCCAAGGCTACTCCTAAAATCATCAAATATGTTTCGAATGCAAAATTTATTAAAACATAATCTTTATCTGCAAAGCGCCCGACTAACAAAAAAAAAAATTGTCGCAGAATTATTAAAGATAGGGAAAAACAGTAAGCAGAAGTCTTGGCAGAAGATTGAGAAAAATGTTTCAAATAATTCATCTTTAGTAAAGACTTTTTCTGTGAATAAAAATAGTTGCAGTTGTAAATTTTTGAACTCAAAATGTAATCTGGATGGTGATCTTAAGAATGCTAAAAAAAATTCTCATCCGCATCTTATATATGTTGCTAAACGTCATATACATTACAATTATTGTGGGTCAAACTCCCTTGCAGTTAACACCAAATCAAAAAAGTCTTTAGGTTCAAACATTTCTGATTCTAAATCAAAGACCTCGCTCAAAGCAAAAGTTCTTAATGGTCCTCCAGATCTTAAAAAGAAAAATGCTTTCAAGAAAAACATTTCTAAACCAAAAAAAGAGGAGCCATATTATGTTAATGTTAGATTTGTTTGGGAATGGGTTCCAAAAGCTAGATATGAATGGCGCGTTAAATCCTTATCTTCTAAATGTTCTTTCTAACCCAAAAGGACCCATTTGGATATGGGTACCTAAATCTCCGTGATTGTTTTTGCAGGATTATCATGTGTGGTATGTAAACTCAAGATGTTCAAGAAACATGACAAGACACAAACATCTTCTATCTGATTTAAAGAAAATCCTAGCGGAATAGTCACTTTTGGTAATAAAGAGAAGGGTTTTGTAAGAGGATACGGAACTTTGTCACGATTAAGAAAGTTTTCTATGCTGAGGGTTTAAAGCATAATCTTTTAAGCATGAGCCATTTATGTGATAATGTGTTTGATGTAAAATTATTTATGAATGGTTGTGTGATCTTTACCTCTGAAGGGATAAAGGTGATAAAAGCTGAACGCTATGGTAATCTTTAAGCAATTAATTTTCCAACTCTAATTGCTTCTAAACCTGTTTGCTTAATTGCTAATGCATCAAAAGAAGACAGTTGGACATGGCATAGAAGATTATCTCATCAGAACTTTAGAGATATCAATCGACTTGTCAGCAGTGATTTGGTCATTGGTCAACCTGATCTTAGATTTGAAAAGAGGTCACTGTGTTCTATATGTGAAAAGGTAAAGATTACATGAACTTCGCATAAAGAAAAATCTACTTCATCATGTAAATCTCCTCTCAAAATGATTCACATGGACTTATGTGGACCAATGCGTACTCAATCGCTTGGAGGTAAAACGTATATCTTGGTGATGGTCGACGAATATTCTAGATACACGAGGCTAGAGTTTCTGGGAGTTAAATCAAATGCACCAGAGCTGATCATTTCTTTTATCAAGCGCGTTCAAGTTCTCCTACAACTTCTAGTTCAAAAGCTTCGAAGTGACAACGACACTAAATTTACAAATGAGACCATTCAAAGTTTTCTTCAAAAAGTTGGGATTTCTCATAATTTTTTAGTTGTTCGAACTCCACAACAAAATGGAGTTGTTGAAAGAAGAAACAGAACATTAGTAGAGGTTGCTTGGACTATGTTGGCTTACTCTGGTCTACCTTTGTATTTGTGGGCTGATGTAGTGTCTACCGCCTGTTTCATGTAAAATCGAATGATCATCGTCAAACATTTTAATAGAACTTCTTATGAGTTAATAAAAAAAACCTAATGTAAAAAATTTCCATGTATTTGGATGTAGATGCTTTGTGCTTAACAATTAACACATTCTCGGAAAATTCGATAAGAAGGCGAAAGAAGGCTACTTTATTGGTTATTCGTTAAAGTCTAAAGCCTTCCCAATCTACATCAAGTCTTCCAAGATTGTCATAGAAAGCATCAACGTAAGATTTGATGAATCTTCGACTTCTAAACAAATCAGTTCAAGACTCAAGCTACAACAGTTAGCTTCCACACAAAGCAGTGTAGAACCTGTACCAAACAGGATAAATAATTATGATTCTTCTATAGAAAAATCAAATTTAGATTCTTTATTCAAAGACACATTTGATCTCACTTGGGATATTCTTGCTGAGTACAAGATATATGATCTACCCAAGTTGAATGAACCAATGGTCCTGATTATGCAAGTTACTCAACTTTCTGGACCATCTGAAGTTGGTTGTTCAACATCAAATGTTGTTCAACCTGAATCTAATAAAGCTAATGAATCAAAAAAAGTTCCAGCTCAGACCCAGACTCAACCAGAGATTCTTCAATCTGATATTGATCAATCTGATTCTTCTCAACCTGCCAATGAAGCTGAACATTCTGATATTCAAGCTGAAGCTGAATCAGAAGTTCAAACTGAAGCTGAAAGTGAAATTCAAGCTGTAACTGATGAATATGATGATCAGAACAACGTAACTGATGTTCAGCCCCTCCCTTGTACTCACAAGTCGACAAAAGATGACCCCCTACTCAAAATATTGATAATATGAATGATAGTGTGAAAATGCGATCTGCTACAGCTAACGAGTGTCTTTTTTTGAAATTTTTATTAGTGCTATATAGCCAAAGAATCCATCTGAAGCATTGCAAGATCTAGATTGGTTTAATGCCATGTAAGATGAACTTCAAAATTTTGAAAGAAACCAAGTTTAGAGATTCGTATCAAGGCCAAAAGACAAATGAATAATTGGTATAATATGGGTCTTCCGAAACAAAAAGGACGAGATGGGAATTGTAGTGAGTAACAAAGCCCGATTGGTTGCTAAAGGTTGCAGTCAACAAGAAGGTATTGATTATGATGAGACCTTTGCTCCAGACGCACGCATTGAAGATATCAGTGTATTTTAGGCGTACGCTGCTCACAAAATGTAACACCCTATTCCATACATTGCATGTAACACATACTTCATACACAAGAAATATATGTTTATATACCACATAGGTCCCTTAGTACAAGAATCTACCAATACTGAATACACGGTCCAAAAATTCAAAATACAATTATCGTACTAATCAACTTTCGTCTATCAAAACTATACATGTCATACACAATTCTTCATGCAGTTATGCATATAGGAAATATTTCATTTTCCCCTTCCCCTTACCGTATGCACCTCCTGCAATATATATTTAAAATCACAAAACGAGGGTTAGACCGAAAGGTTTAGTGAGTTCCCTTTTTATGTTATTGCAGGGTGATAATCACCAAAACTTTTATAAAATAACTTTTCATATAACAAATAAATGAATAAGCAAGAACATATGTTGGGTCATTGACCAGCATCATCTTAAATCGAAACGTGGCGCTGGCTGCTACGCTACAAGGAAATAAGTTGCGCCTTCTCCACCAGCAATTGCTTTTGGCGTAGTTTTAAGCGCTTGGATCCCAACATGTGGTATCAGAGCAGGTCACAGGTTTGAATCCCAAGGAGTGCATAATAATGCCAAAGGCATGCTGTGCAACCATTGACTTCTACCGAAGATCTTGTTAGTGCTGGCAGATGCTGGGGGGGATTGTTGGGTCATTGACCAGCATCTTCCTAAATCGAAATGTGGCGTTGGCTGCTACGCTATAAGGAAATAAGTTGCGCCTTCTCCACCAGCAATTGCTTTTGGCGTAGTGGTAAGTGCTTGGATCCTAACAACATAATTATCAGTACCTTTCCACTTTTCAAGCCAAACTCTCAGATTTCAGATAATACATCAAAATCTAAATAGGTTTGTACTAACCAGGTATATCATAGTGCCACTTTTAAACCTTTCTAACTAAACAAGGTTTATTCAAAGTTTCAAGCCAAACCTGTTATTTCCTCCTCATTAACATCCACACTATGATTTCCAATAAGAACCCTGCCTGAACCTTTAAATCACAAAGAAATAAAGATTCCAGACCACGGTAATCTTTACATGATATAATAGTAAGACTTATATCACATAACATACATACAAATGTCACCCATATATCCAAAGGTACACCTCTCTTTGATATACCACCCTTATCCCATGGTACACTTCTCCTTGATATGCCACCCTTATTTCCTTATCAAATCATTTTGCAAAACAATTCCATATTGAACAGACCGCAGTCATAAATGTTTCCATCGAATATCATTAGTTCAAAACCATTCTTATCAAAAATTCCCATTTTATATAAAAATGATAAAAACAACAATTTATATAAACATTACATAAGTCAAAGTGCAAATCCAGTCAACATAGACTTGGCCGGACTTCATCTCCGGTCAAGCCTTGGCTGGTTTACCAATTCCGGACAACAAATTCATCTTGTCCGATTTAACAATCCAGACAACACTTCGAGGTTTTGTCCGATTTAACAATCCAGACAACCCTTCGAGGCCTTGTCCGATTTAACAATCCGAACACCTCTTAGTCGTATTCCAACTTCTCCGTGCAATATTCCTATCCGATTTATAATTCTAAAATCCCAATAACTATTTACATCGCACAACAGTATGTGCAATTGAAGCTAAACCGGACAACAAGTGTCCGATTTAATCATAACCTGGTCAACACTTTGTCCGGTTTTAACATAATATGGATGACACTTCACCCGGTTTAACCTAATATGGGTAACACATGTTAACATAATTCAGTTATGCTATTCTAGGTATTTTCAAAACTTTTAACCACTCACCTTATGCAATTCCTTTGAAAATAAGAATTAACCTAACTTTGGATCCACTTGATTCCAATCAAAAGCAATCCGGTCACCACTTCTTCTTCTTATATCGCACACTTTCTCTTAAATTTTGCAAGAAGAGATAATGGGAGGCTGCACCTTCTTTTTTTATACTTTCCTTTTTTGGAAAGTCGGCTATCATAGTCGAATATATGTATGCTCAATTCTATTTATACATATACCACATGCATATGCTTCACATACCATGCATCTATGCTCACAAATACATACACCCATTCATGAATGTATAACCATGCACATAAATAGTTATGTACACATACACATAGTCTAATACATGCATCCATATTATTCATATAATTTCATATACTAGCATGATCAAATATAACAATTTATCATGCTATCACGTAATCATTTAACAGATAATCATGTATTAATTACCTTAGGTGATAACCAGGATCCGGTTACCACAAAAAAATTTCAAAGTTTACCAGATGGATGTCAGATCGGTATTCCTGAATGGTATTCTTCAAGTAGTCTACGTGAGTCAGCCTGAACGCTTTGTTGATCCACACAAACTGGGCCATGTGTATGTTCTAGATAAAGCTTTATATGTTTGAAACAAGTTCCTAGGGCATGGTATGATACTCTAACTCAATTCCTGTTGAAGTCTGGTTTCAAGAAAGGTACGATAGATACAATGTTATTTATTAAAAATCAAGGTAAGCATATGATCTTGATTCAAATATTTGTTGACAAAATTATTTTTTATTCTACAAATCCAAAGTTTTGCAAGAATTTTTTCAAACATCATGAAATCTAACTTTTAAATGAGTATGATGGGAGAGTTAAATTTATTTCTTGGTCTTCAAGTAAAACAACTTCCCAATAGCATATTCATTAATCAGTTCAAATATATTAAAGATATTTTGACAAGATTTAAGATGTATGATTGTTCTTCGATAAAGACTCCAATGGCCACTGGTACTTTATTAGATGCAAATTTATCAGTAAAATATGGTGATCAACAAAATTACCATGCCATGATTGGATCTTTACTGTACTTAACTTCAAGTAGACCAGATATAATGTTTCAACGTGTTTTTGTGCAAGATATCAGGCTAATCCAATAGAGTCACGTCTTGCTGCGTTAAAGAGAATTCTTAGATATCTCAAAGGCACACAAAATTTGGGCCTTTGGTATCCTAAAGAATCTGGTTTTGAGCTAATTGCATTTACTAATTCTGATCATGCAGGTTGCAAACTGGATAGGAAGAGCACTTCAAGATCTTTTTAGTTCTTAGGCGACAAACTCGTAAGTTGGACTTCGAAGAAGCAAATTTGTGATAATCCCAAAATCATATACAATAAGATTAATCCTTCAAGAACAATTGAGATGAGTAGAGAGAGATTTTCACCATTTTTATATATGGCATTTCTTGAGAGAGTTTTACGAAATGGTTAACAACAACTAATCTGAACTCACTACAATTAGCTAGCTAAATCCTATTTATACTAGGAAATTAACAAAGGCTAACTAATACAAAGACAATTACAATGGAAGAACTTGAATACAACAATTAAGCACATCCTTGAACCCAACAATCTCCTCCTTTGGATTCAAGGTCGAGACATTGTAAATCTAGACTTTTTAAGCCCAAGTAGTGTCTCTAGCCTCCTTAGCGCACTACGGTATTGCAATTTATCATCAACCAGGTTCAGAGCATTGATCAGCAGATACCTCTCCTTTCAGACTCATTCTTTCTGATTATGTAGCTCTATCGTTGTGAACTTTTCTATTTCAAGCGCCCGTCGCACCATCCTTATAGTGCCATCACAGTATTTATTCAGCTCACTGAATCTCATAAACTTATTTATTTGACCTTCAGCACTATACACCACACCGAACTCCGGTTCTTCAAGAATAATATACAAAGGATAGCCTTCAATATCTTCTAGTTATTGATCTGGTCTTTTCAAATTAATGATCCTCTGGTTGTCTTCAAGACCCATTTGGATATCAAGAACCATTGATACTTTGACATGACTCCGCATAAATCTTTTGATTGCATTGAATGTAACAACTGCTCCTTCTCTTCTGACAATCATATTTCGTAGTTCGTGGTACATGTGCTCCAAGTCTTCTAAATACAGATTAGAGAAATCACCTTCACTAAATACCCATACCTGTCCATCTTGTCTTGTAACGGTGAACACAAGATACCAAACTCTAAGGAGTTTTTGGGCATCAATTTGTTTGATGGAGACAACGCGATGTCTGGTCCGTACTGGCTGATTGGAAGGTGCTTTGCTTTAAGAAAGTGCTTGTAATCCAAACGATAATTTCGGGTTTCTTTGTGAATCCTAAGAATCTTGTCAGTGCTAAGAGCTCTGCGATGCTGGAGGAAGATACCGAGGTAAACGTCTTCCAGATAGGGTTCTCTGATCCTTGCTCTATCATAACCTAGAACGTTAGCATGAATTGCAAACGACACCTAATTTTTAGTAAAAATCTTAGTAGGATCATACGCCGCTCTTGGAGTTTCAGATGCACCAAGATCAACTACAGTGGAAGGTTAAGACGGAATCTGATGATCAGCCTTTAATGGGAAGATAGGATCTTCTTCATTGATATCGGCTTCAAAGTCAAAATACATTTTGGATGACTCATCAATATTTTCGATGTCTTCACCAAAGTCTTGATCTCCACCCAGTTCTTTCGAAAACGCTTCATTAAATCCCATGTTGGCAGACAAATCCATAAGCAACCTTGTTCCTACAGTGGAGTCTGCCGGCTTTTCAATCATTGGCTCGATCACTGGATTTGTCTCCAAGACTATCACATCTTCAACCATTATTGAGCCTGTAGTCCTTTCCCTTGTTGATTCTGGAACAAGACTTTCAACGTTAACTGCGTGAGAATCTGGCTCCCTTTCAACACTTTGAACACGAACAGACGACTCAGCCTGCCTCTGTCTCTTTCTCTCCCCCTCATGATGATCAGGATCATTCGGATCATCATGTATTCTTTTGAATGAGGAGGCTTGAGCTCGGTACATATCTTCTAAGACTGATACTCTTTCAGATAGAACATCAATGGAATTCTTCAAGGTTTAAGTGCTTGATGTAATTAGCTTGCTAATTTTTGAGAAATTAGAAGCAACTACATCTTGAAAGGCCAAAAACTTTGAGGCTCTAACAGTGGGGTTGTCATCAACAAGTTGTCGAAGGAGCCCAACCAGGTCTGCATCAGCTGCATCTAGATTTTGAGTAGATATCAGCTTTGCATACAACAACGATTTAAGTTCATCCACCGATTGCTTTTGTACCCTCGGAGGGTCAGGGTCAGGCTCAGGCACAGGCGGTGGTGACGGCATAAATGGTTGATCATCGACTACTAGCTCCTTCCCCTATATCATCTTTTTAAGACTAAGGATTTGTGTTTCCATGTGATCTTGAACAGCCTTTAGGGCACTGTCCAGATATTCCCTTGACACAAAGTCGGGTAAAGTCATACCTGGATCACATAGATTGCCTGTTGAAACAACAGTTGATTAAATTGTTATGCCTACGTTGAGTGTTGGCGTGATGTTAGCATTGGTAGGACTTCGAACCTGTCCTCATGGTAAGTCAATAGACTCCATTCTGGTTGTTCCGACAGGTTCACTAAGAACTGCAATTGGAGCAATAGATGATCTTGACTCGTGTGTACTTATGTGTATGGGCTCTATACTCGAGGTGAACAGAATCAAAGTCGTAGGCTGGGGCAGAGGCCTACTATTTTCAATATCCACATTCTCCAAATGAGAAGCAGATAGATAATGAGCTAATTCCCCATGAGAAATTGAAACAACTGGTTCAATAACCACATTCAACGAATGAATGTCGATAGTAGACGTGGGTGCCTGAGTAACTGTTTCTGCTGGGATAGGAGCTTGTTCTTCATTTTGTACTCCACTCACACTCTCACCATCTTTTTCTACTTCCTGTTCACTCATCCTTTAAACATTTTCGACTTGAACGCCCTCATCATGTTCTACTGGAATATCCTCCATTAAACGATCAAATTCCTCGTACGTTCCACCAAATTCATCAACATTGAAACATAACGATTATAGACTTGGGAAAGTCTGTGGAGCTTCTATTTCAAGAAAGATATCTTCAATGTTTTCAATCACTGCTCCGACTTGAAAATTCTGAGAAAGCGTCGGATGAGCAGTATTGTCAGCACCATCATTGTTATCAGCATTATCATCATCGTCATGATCATCACCCTGATTTGCCTCATTATCAGATATAGTATCTTCCAAACTTGAAGAAGTTGTGGAAGAACTTTTAGTTGAAGTATTGTGCTGATCAGAGACTCCTTGCTCCATATTACCCCTCTCATTTTCAATTTCCCTCTGCTCACAACCCTGTTCAGGTAACCCTTGTTCCTGAACACTCTCAGCTATAACTAGACCCTCTCCTTCAGCTAAGGCATGGGTTGATCCCGGGGTAAGTTCAACCAGTTCTGGTTGAGCTATAGGATCTATCACTTTCCTATACTCTGTAACGCACTGAGCCCTCTGATCAGCGAAGGCAAATAACTCCGGTGGGATTTCCATAATAGAATCCAGATCTTCAACTTTTGTTTGTTGATGAATACGCATCATGACGAACGATGGACCAACTTTACTGTTTGCCTTGGCCGGGATGTCATCATTGGCGTTCATCATGGCTTTGATGATCAATTGTAAGAATCTTTGAAATGGCACAAACTTCCTTGCTTTGGACGGGAAACGTTTGGCGTTCACCAGCTCGACTAGTTCATTCCAAATTATTAGCGCGTAATCGTACTTGCGCATGTACACAATTCCATGGAAGAACTTTAGAAATGAACTGTTACAGGTATCGATTCAGGCAATGTTTGAACTCAGGCATCGGTTGAGCATCGAAAACAGTCGATGCCATATAGATGGAAGAAAACGCCGTTCGAACTGTGACGGATTAGTCAACTCTTGCGAGTACCCTAATCTCATAATATCTCTACATTGTTCTTATCGGTGACTAGTGGTTCAAAACCTTTCGAGCCCGGTTCTGGTAGACACAGAATTCTTCGGAGTCGTTTCAAGGTGAAACGACTTATGTATTCGTCTACGTTTCCTTAAAAAAAAGGTATCACCATCTTTGGCACATCAGGACACAAGCGTAAGCTGAAAGGGCATAAGGAATTGTGTGTCCACGAAGGATTTCTAGTATAATTCGGTATTCGGAAGGCATATCAAAGTTGAAGTGATAGTTATTTGGTTTGATTTCAAGGGAAAAGGCATTAAGGAAGTAGGGTTTCTTCTGGAATTGGGTTGTTTAATGGTTGGGGTGGGTTGTTTATGTTGTCAGATCTGACGGAAGGAATATGAGATTCCTCGTCAGACTAATTCTGTTGTTCAGCCATTTTAACCTGTAAAAATCTGAAATGCTAGATCCAGATTAAAGATAGAATGCTAATAACCAAAAAATCAAAACAAAATATTTCTAATTTCTTTTGAAAAACTTAAAAAAAATTAATGACTAAAAAAATAACACTAAAAAAAATATAACTAAAAACTGGACAATAAACCGCTCAAGGCACAAGCGATTTAAAAAGAAATCGCTCAAGTGTCGATCGATTTAAATAAAACATCGCTCAAGAGATAAGTGATTTAGATATAAATCGCTCAAGGAACAAGCGATTTAGAGATTTAGTTGCACAAAAGATCAAACGATTTAGCAAATCGGACAAAATGATCATGCGATTTAAGAATCCGGACAATAACATTAAGTGATTTAGAAAATCGCACAAATCCTTAGAAACATATCTAATCTTATCCGGATAAGAGTTTATCGAATAGTCTTTTGTCCAGAATAGCCTAAATCAGACACTGCTTTGTCCAGATAAGAGTTTATCGAATAGTCTTTTGGGAAGGGTGTTAAACCCACTCAAAATCTCTTGATTCCAATGGTTGGCGGCTGCCATTATTTGTCTTGGAATGACATTTAATGATACCATTAATTAGATTTTGGGAGGTTTCTCTTTAACCAAATAATTGAAATATCGGCTATATTTATGAAAATATTTGGCAATATTGTATTGAAATCAACTTTACCCAACCTAAGTTATGGAAATTTAGAAGTTCATATTAGTACTGGTTGCTCTGTCAGGAAGTCCGAGCAAGCGATAGCAGGCCCTCTTAAGGAAACATTTGATATACTCCAATCTTGTGAGTTCTTACGGCCCCACTTTTACTGCTTTTGTTATTTTATGGGGGAAAAGCATGAGATGAGCAAACTTTGCATGTTTCTTTACTTGAAACCTCTGGGCAATGGAACTGCATAGTCGGGTTTCTAAGCTGTATTTGTTACTGTTTTGCACTATAATATAAATGCTAAATTGATGTGCTTGAGAGTATATTTATCCAAATAAAAGTCCCCGTTCGTAAACGCTACTTGTTAACTCGGGCATTGTCCCCGGGCCGTGGTATTGTGGATAGCCGCTATTGTGTTGACAGTCCCACCTAGAAAGGGGTGCACAATTACCTATGTTTTCCAGTCTAATCATGTGGAATTTGGACCACCACTGAATTAGTACTTTATCAAACTGTGGGACCTAAGTAGTGAACGGGCTACTTCTGGTTATTCGAAAATCAATGGGGCAAGTTGGTCAGGTAAGGCTCAGTAGCGTCTCAAGTATTTACATCGCGTTAGATTTACATTTATTAAGTGCAAAGAATTCGCATAAGTTTGCTATTACTTGGTTTATGCATTGAAATGTTTTTATGCATGTGAAAACCCGTAAGCTCACCAACTCTTTGTAGTTGACCCTGTTTTATGCCATGCTTTTGAGGTTCTAAGTAAGTTATGTGGACTTTTGGGAGCATTACTTGGATCAAGATCGATTAAGACAGAGTTTTTGTTGTATTTGAAAATATTTTGTARCCTTGAAATCTTGTCAAGTCGATGAACTGTATATTTTGAACCTTTGAAAAAGTGTTATTCTTAAACTGCTGCCAAGACTCGCTTACCTGTTACATTCCGTGTTTCCGCTTTAACGGGGTGTGACAAATTTGGTATCAGAGCTTCAGTTATAGAGTACACTGGTTTTCTTTAAAGACCATCGACTATAACTAAAATAATTTCTAAATGATCTTCATAAAATCTGGAATCATGTGTTTTAAAGCGGGCCTTGTTGTTACACATCGGTTAAGTAAAGCTTGATCACCTGTGCTTAATTTATGTGTAATGAAAAGAACTTAATCGATCTCACTAGAAGTATGCTCCAATTCGGAAACTATCAAGAAAAGCATGAGCCTTGTTCCACTTTTGCGAATATCCGTTTCCTAGGATTAGAGGCATTGGTCAAGAAGACTAGAGACGATGGAAGTTGGAATGCTCAACTTTCGCTATCGTTGTGTCCGCAGAGGCTCTGGTCTTATGATCAGAAGCTCTGGCATGGACAAATAGGAGAACCAGAGGATCCATGCATGAAATACTTGAACGACAAGTATAGGGATTACCACAGAGGTTCTGGTCTCACTACCAGAAGCTCTGGTTGGAGCAAGAGGTAGGATCAGAGGGTCGTTGAAAGGAACACTTAGCATACCTAAGTATTGAAATTGCCACAGAAGCTCTGGTAGGCACTCTGTGAACAGACGCTCTGGTCTCAAAAGCCCTGTGAGGAAACAGAGGCTCTGGTCTTATATTAGCAGAAGCTCTGGTGTAGAAACCAGGGGTGTTGTCTAGGGATCCTAGCATGTTTGTTGAGACTTAGTGTTGTCTAGAAGTTTCCTCTGAATTGCTAAGCTTTTGTTAGAGGATACACCTTGGTAACCAAGATTGTTCATATCATAGATATCGATGATGCCTTCAGATTCAAGCGAATATTCCGTTGATGATTCTGGATACGTAGTCGATCGCTCCCAAAGGAACCCAACTCGTGGCGAAGAGGTGGACCCATATGACAAGGACACAGTTTCTAGTGATGCTGCAGCCGCACCACAAGTGTTCTACCTACCCCCAATGGAGCCAGCACCTGATGTTCCGTCGCGAGCCCAGCAAGGTCCAAGAATCAGAGTCACGCCTCGAAAGAGTGTCCCATTACCACAGAGGGTGACATTCGGGAACTCTCAGAGGGTCGTAGGGGAGTCGTCCCAACCCCATGGTGGGAACCGAATAACTCAAATCGTGACTGGTATGCCGGCGATCAATCTGCAAGGGATGAACCCATCTGAGAAGGATTGGATGAGAAGGATTGCGGATGACACGCAGATGCATCAGGTTTGACTCGGATATCACCACAACATCCTCAACAACCTATCTGAAATAGTGGAGGCGTGTCACTAGAGCATAGTGTTGAATGGGGAAACTGCTGTTGCCGCCAGACGAGAAATTAGGAGGTTATATAGGTGGCTATTTGTTTGTAGCATGATGATGTTA